>NW_006799073.1:208894-219702 GCF_000442215.2 Lipotes vexillifer | reverse complement strand
GAGTCGGTGTTTAATGGGTGTAAAGTTTCAGTTTTACAAGATGAAAAGATTACGGAGACACACTGTAGTGATGATTATATAACGTTACGAAGGTATTTAATACCACTGAACTGCACACTTAAAAATGGTTAGGCTGGTTAAAAAACAAACAAACAAACACACACCGTACTGGGCAAGAAGCAAATAATTTACAAATCATTTTCTGGGCCTTCCAAAGGATGGACATGCCAGTGGGCAAGCAAGCACCAGTAGTGAGAGTATTTCACACCAGCACCTACAGTGACTGCGATGACGATGCATTCAAAAGTCCCTTGCAAACATGGCATTCTAGGATACTTCTTCTCCCATGTCATAGTGTTATTTAAGATAGAAAAAAAAAAAAAAAATCAGACATGCTTGGAAGTTTCAAGGAAAAATCCTGAAGTTGTAATCAAATAGCTGCTGTGTTCCCATTACGTTATAGTCAAGCCATTTTGCTATGTGACAAAGGCAGCAAAGCTTTTTATTTATTTGTTTGTTCATTTACCTATTTATGTATACCTCTCATACTTCCTGAATCCTTTCATGTAAACAGTGAACAAGTCATCACAGAAAGGGAAATGGCACTGACAGTGGATGCTATGAATCCATTCCCTTCAAGTCAAGAAAATCCCCAAACACCATGCTTTCAAAGCCAGGACTGTAAAAACAATCACACTTGCATTAAGGCTTCTTGGAGCGGCCTCTGTGGCACCAAAACCCACCAAAGATAAAGAAGATGTTTGTGCTAAGTTGGGAAAGTGGAGACATCAGCATTTCCGCCTTCAAACCATTATTTCTGCTCTCCAGACAGTACCTGATAAAGCATCTGGAGTGTTGTCTTCTGTGCAGCCACTGCTCTTCCAACGCCTGTGCTCAGGGGTTTCCCTGGGTTTTCCTTTCGGAAAGAGACTGAGAGGAACCTAAAGGAGCTGCCTTAACCTTCCCATCAACTGGTATTTCCATAGAGGATTAAGACAAACGATTCAAAGAAGCCAATTTCCTTTACTAAAAAACCAAAGTGACAACAGTAGTACCAAGAGAAATATATAAAGACAATGAATGAATAAGACACACCTTTCTTGTCTTTGGGCATGCAAAAATATAGAGCAAAAGGTTAGATGGAAGTGGGCTACACAATTCCCTTTTATTTCTGATGTTCCACAGTGGGGCCCAATGAAAAAGTTATACAAGAATTAGATTGAGTCATACCAAGAGGAAGAGGAAAGAAGTCTAAAAGCTACTATCTACTATGTGTTGATGCTGCATGGTATATATATTTCTGTATTTGCGTTGATTATAAATTTTTCTATTCAGAAGAATGCAACTGTATTTCTTTTCTAATAAGGTATTTGCAGAACTCTGGGGATACCAAATGGTTACCTACTGAACTGGTGAGAATGAAAATCCCTAACTACCCTTGAGATCCCTAACAAGCTTCCTTCTCCTAAAGTACCCTAGGCAACTCCACTGGGCCACAGGAAGTAAGAGCTCCCTCTGACCCAAAGGTCTGTAGGGATGTACAACTAACTGAACAGAACCCTAAAAAAAAAAGCCAGAATAGAGAACATCCTTAAGAAACCCTGCTCTTGGAAAACTGAGGGAAGCCAGAGGGTTTCCTTGGCTTTGGTCACCTGCCAAGCTTACTGCTTTCCTCCTCATCTTCTAACCTTGTAGTACCTTTCTTGTTTTTCCCTTTATGGTCGTCTCTCCCACGTACCCATATTCCATTTTACACTATTACACGGGTAATGTGAGATGTTTCACATTTAACCCTCTGTATTAGTACGGTGAACACTTCTGGAAAGAGAGTAACAAAAATTAAAAAGAGCTAACATTTACTCGGGCACTAGGTTGAGCCCTCTACGTATCTCTCTTGATCTTCAAAACTGCCATCACTCCATTTTGCAGATAAATAAACTCCTAGGAAGTTAAAGAAATTGTTAAAGGTCACACAGCTAGTGAGAGAACTCAGGTGGAAACCCAGGTCTGACTGACTCAAAAGATCACCATCTTTACCTGCTATAATTCCCTCTCAAACCAATATATTTTAAAGCTTTTTTTCCTGAGGGGGAGGGGAGCCTTGTATTATATTTTGAATCAACATTTTCATGAAATCAAAAACCATGATATATTTATATATAAGTTGTCTCATCTTTCTCTTCCTTCTGTAATATGTATTTTTTCCACAGCATTTAATATAACACATTAAAAAATTTTTATTAAAGGACTTCTATTTCAGCCACATATCAAAGTATGTACCCTGACCAACCATCTAAAAGAAAACAACTAAAGATTTTGATAAATATAAAAAATATATATAATATAAAAACATTTATTTTACCCTATAGGCTGGCAAGTGTTTAAGGAATTCACAAAGGCCCAAAATTTAAATGAAAAGGGAAACCCAGAAAGGGAAACAGAACACAATTTTTGCCTTAATGATGGTATTTGCCAAGCAAGGTGATATTAAGTATCTGCTTTTTTGGTCAGCTGGATACACAGGATAGCCCATTCATAATCTATAATAAAGCTGGAACCCAAAAGACCTACACGTGGGAGTAAATTAGAATTAAGGCCTCCCCACCCGATGAGGAAAAATGCCTATCCAAAAAAATTTTTCTTTTTTCTGAGACTTTATAACCACAATCCAACATTCATATTCATATAAGATTTTCATACCAAATTCACATTACCTGATGGACCAGAAAGACTCAAACCAAGAATTTAAAGTTGATCTGGGGCTTCCCTGGTGGCGCAGTGGTTGGGAGTCCGCCTGCCATTGCAGGGGACACGGGTTCGTGCCCCGGTCTGGGAAGATCCCACATGCCGCGGAGCAGCTGGGTCCGTGAGCCATGGCCGCTGAGCCTGCGCGTCCGGAGCCTGTGCTCCGCAACGGGAGAGGCCACAATAATGAGAGGCCCGTGTACCGCAAAAAAATAAAAAAATAAAAAAATAAAGTCGATCTGGGCTGACAGTACTCCCAGGTATCAGGCAGAAGCAAACAAACCCTCTCAGGAGGAACCAACATGTCTCAAATAATTCCAACAAAAAAAGTTGCAAGAAATGAGTTACAGCCCCAAATCATAAAACACAGAATGCATTATATAAAAGACCCACAAAGACTAGAGTTAACAGAATGATCAGAAACAGAATATAAAATAAATGTTTAAAGAAAAATTTTAAAGTACTGAAAGTTTGGGTAGGATATTCTGTAATGGCCTATATGGGAAAAGAATCTAAAAAAAAGAAAGAAAAGAAAAGAAAAAAAAGAGTGGCTATATGTGTATGTATAACTGATTCACTTTGCTGTACACCTGAAACTAACACAACATTGTAAATCAGCTATACTCCAATAAAAAAAATTTTTTTTAAAGTGTGGGTAGGAACAAGAGACTGTAAAATATTATTCAAGATGTGACCTGATATTGTAACTGAGTAAGAGAATGCCACTATCCTTAGAAGATGCAAGCTAAAGTATTTAAGAGTGAATGGCACTTTTGAAATGGCTAAATAAAACATAAATAAAGTAAATATAGAAAAATGTTAACAATGAACATAAGTGGTAGGTATAAGGATGAACTAAGGAACTAAGGAAATTATTATTAAATGTTTCACGATAAAAAAGTTTTAAAAATTACCAAACAGATCTTTAGAAGATCAAAATGGGACTTCTAGAAACGAAAAATACAATGACTAAAACTGCAAACATATTGGTTCCACAGCTGAAGAGAAAACATATGAATTGGAAGATAGAGTTGAAGAAATTACCTAGAATGCAACTCAAAGAGACACAGAGGAAGAAAATAGAAAAGAGGGTAAGAGATACGGAGGACAAAGTAACATTCTAACAAGTTTACCCAGAATTTTAGAAGAGGAAGGAAAAATAAATGGTACAGAGGCAATGTCTGAAAAGAGAGTGGCTAAGAGATTTCCAGAACTGATGAAAGACACTATTCCACAGACTCAGAAAGCCCAGTGAAATCCAAAGAGGAAACACAGGGGGGAAAAATCTGTATCTCAAAACATAATGAAACTGCATATATACCAGGCAAATACTAACCAAACGGAGTTAGTATAGCTACATAAAAAAAAAAAAAAGCGGGGGGGGACTTCCCTGGTGGTGCAGTGGTTAAGAATCTGCCTGCCAACTCAGGGGACACGGGTTCGAGCCCTGGTCTAGGAAGATCCCACATGCCGTGGAGCAACTAAGTCCATGTGCTGCTACTACTGAGCCTGTGCTCTGGAACCCGCAAGCCACAACTACTGAAGCCTGCGCACCTAGAGCCTGTGCTCCTCAACAAGAGAAGCCACCACAATGAGAAGCGTGCGCACCGCAATGAAGACTGAACCCAGCCCAAAATAAATAAACTCAGCCTAAAATAAATAAATAATTAATTTTTTTAAAAAAGGGGGGGCAAAGAGTTCACTAGAGATATAGTCACAAATGACAAATGGTTCGATTCACCAGAAGAAATAACAATTCTGAAACTGTATGAACCCAGAAACATAACCTCAAAATATATAAAGGAAAATTTATCAGAACTACATGAGAAAATAAACAATTTATCAACATAGGGGAAGATTCTAACATATCTTTGTCTAATTGATATCAGGCAGACAGAAAGATAGAGGTTTTAACACAGTTAACAGGCTTGATCTAATGGATATATTCAGAATTCTGCACCCAACAGCAGAAGTTGTTCCCACAGTCTTTCTAGGTTCAGAGGTAATATTTGTGAAAAGTGACTTACATTAGTGGACATAAAATCATGCTAAACAAATTTCAAGTAATTGGTATCATCAGGCCATCTTCTTTAACCACAAAACAATTAAGTTAGAGTCAATAATCAAAAAGAAAAATCAGAAAAACCTTCTAGGTTTGGAAATTTAGAAACACTCATAAATAATTCATGTATCAGATAAGAAGTAATACAAATTAGAAATATCTAGAGGCAAACATATCAAAAAATGTGAGATTATGAGATAAAGCTAAAGGAAGAAGGACCTGTACCCCCACAGCAACTAAACATTTTAATGATTCCCCCAAAGGGACCGATGGCCATTTAGTCAAGCAATCATATACAGAGAAAGGGCTATATACCAACATTTCAAGAACTGCTGGGGAAGCTGAAAATGGACCATGGCTGCAATACAGCCCCACTCAGGAGTGGCCTTAAAAGACGACAGTGATAGGAGTGTTCTCAATAGCCAAAGTTTGGACAATGCATTTGCTCCTCTCTTTTGTGTGGAAGGAGATGTGTCAGGAGGTTAAAATCTGTAGACCCGTGGGAACTTGGACCTCAGGAGAGTTCTCACTACCCTAACTGGTAAGAGCAGCTCAAGTGTGCCTAAACTGTGCAAACAACGTGGTTTACACTGAACACCTGCCTTCCTTCTAGGACTCTGGAATTTGATACATGCTAGGCAGAGAGTGCCCATGTGAACAGCTTCCTGTAGAAACCCTGGACACTGAGTTTCTAATAAGCCTCCCTAGCAGACAATGTTACCTATATTGACACACCTTGTTTTGGGAGGATTAAGCACATCCCGTGTAATGCCACTGGAAGAGGACTCTTAGAAGTATGTATCCGGTTTCTCTAGACTTTGCCCAATATGCCTTTCCCTTTGTTGATTGTGCTTTGTATCCTTTCACTGTAATTAACAAGACATGAGAACTACATGCTGAGTCCTGTGAGTCCTCCTAGTGAATCGCTCTCTTAGGGACTCCCAACACAAACTTCCTCTACCTTCAGGCAGTCTTTGTTACTGGTCTCCCAGTGCTGGCACAATGGACACATGAACAGTTAGCCATGATAGCAGACTGAGGCTATCATGGACCCAAAAGCATGATCTCTCACTCACCAGGGCTGATTTTGCTACTGTCCACTATCAAATATCCAATCTGACAGCAACATAGAACAATGCTGAGCCCCCAGTAGGTCACCATCCCTTAAGGAGACCAACCAGCCATTTGCGGCAAGTTGAATGTACTAGACCGCTTCCACTCTGAAAGTGGTTTTGGCAGAGATCAACACATGTTCAAATATGGATTTGGCTTTCCTGCCAGTAATGCCTCAGCTAGCACTGTTATCTCAGAGTGTCTGATCCACCAAAATGGCAGCCCACATAACACTGCACCAGATCGAGGAACCCACTTTATGTCAAAGGAGAATCAGTACTTGCATATAACCATGGGATTGTCTGGTCATACTACACAGCATACTACCCAAAAGCTTTCAGTCTAATAGTGACTGAACAACCTGTTGAAGGTGCAGATAAGACACTAGCTCAGAGATGACACCCTGTGAGGCTGGGATGCCATCTCTAGGATGCAATACATATACAAAATAATATCAACAACCATTATATGGCATTATGTCCCAGTAGGTAAGATACATGGTTCTAGGAACCAAGGAGAGGAAGCAAGAGTGGCCCCACTCATCTTACTCCCAGTGACCCACTTGGGGAATTTATGCTTCTCATCCCTAGAATTTGGGGCTCTGTGGATTTAGAGAACCTGGCTCCCAAATGGAAAACACTTCTACCAAGAGACACAGCAGAAGTCCCACTAAATGTTAAACTATGTCTGCTGGTCAGGTTCCTCATGCCAAGGGACATCAGGCAAGAAGAAAAATCACTACCCTGACAGGAGTACTTGGACTCTCATCAGGACAAGGTAGGGTTGCTATTACACAATGCAGGCAGGAAGGAACATGTCTGGTCAGTAAATCCATTTGAACATATTTTATTACTCTTTTGCCCAGTTTTGATGGTAAATGGACAAATGAAGCAGCCACAGCCTTTGAAAGGTAACCAGGGTTTGGAGCCTCTGGGATAAGTGTCTGGGCCATCATACCATAAAAGCCACCTAGACCAGCAGAGATGCCAACTGAGACTTAAGGGACTAGAATGGATACTTGAAGAGGGAGATGTTTTGGCCTCAGGACCAGTTGCAGAAATGGGGAGTGTAGTTTATTCTATGAACCTTCCTTGTATAAGCTTCCCCCCCAAACCAGAAGCCCACCATAGAGATGAAGGAGTGGTCCCAGTAAATGCATATTTACTTATATGAATCAAGTAAACATAAGCAGTACAAAGGATAGACTGGCATGGTCACTGCAAGAATATTAAGGCCTGGCCCCCTTATCCCAACTTGGGACAACTCTGAAGGGCCATCCTAGCTTCAGAATGTGCTCCATGGTATAAGCCCTACTGTCCAATTCCTTCTACCCAATCCTGTTTCCTTCCCTTCCCCCAACAGATGATGATCCAGAAAGCACTCTCTGACAAATTTCCTGCATGCTAATCTCCATTTCAGAGTCTGCTTCCCCGGGAAACCCAGCCTGTGACAACTAGTTTTATTAACAAGTTCTACCAAACATTCAAAATATAGAGAGTGCTAATATTAACCATACTATTCAATGGTACTGAAAAAGAACAATTCCTAAATCACTCTATGAGGCTAGAAAGCCTCCATATCAAAACCTGAGCGTAGGGACTTCCCTGGTGGCTCAGTGGTTAAGAATCTGCAGGGGACACAGGTTCGAGCCCTGGTCCGGGAAGATCCCACATGCCATGGAGCAACTAAGCCCGTGCACCACCACTACTGAGCCTGCGCTGTAGAGCCCGAGAGCCACAAATACTGAGCCCACGTGGCACAACCACTGAAGCCCACACACCTAGAGCCCGTGCTCCACAACAAGAGAAGCCACCGCAATGAGAGCACGCACCGCAACAGAGTAGCCCCCGCTCGCCACAACTAGAGAAAGCCCTCGCGCAGCAACGAAGACCCAACAGAGCCCAAAATAAATAAATAATTAATTAATTAACTGGGTTGTCTTTTAAAAAAAATACCTGAGAGTATAAGGTAGGAATATTACAGGCCAGTGTAAACAAAGATGCAAAATCCATAGAAAAAAAAACTAACCAACCAATGTAGCAATATATAAAAACTAAGATAGTTGATGAACAAAGTTAAATATATCTTATCAAATGCAAAGTTAGTTAAACAAAGAAAATTACTGTAATTAATCAGATTAAGAAATTAAAGGAGAAAAATATATAGTAGTCTATATAAGTATAGAAAAAGCACTCAGTACATTCAACATTCACTCATGATTAAAAAATAATAACCTTGGGCTTCCCTGATGGCGCAGTGGTTGAGAGTCCGCCTGCCGATGCAGGGGACACAGGTTCGTGCGCCGGTCCAGGAAGATCCCACATGCCGCAGAGCAGCTGGGCCCGTGAGCCATGGCCGCTGAGCCTGCACGTCCGGAGCCTGTGCTCCGCAACGGGAGAGGCCACAACAGTGAGGGGCCCGTGTACTGCAAAAATAATAATAATAATAATAATAATAATAATAATAATCTTAGCAAACTCAGAAATAACAGGGACCTTTCTTAATCCAACATAAGCCATCTATCAAATACCAAACATCACTGTTAATGGTAAAACAATGAAGGTATTCCCTTTAATATCAGGAACAAGACTATCTCTTTTCAGCATGGTATTAGAGGTCTTAGCCAGTTCAGTAAGGCACGAAAAAGAAATAAAAGTACAAGGATTGGAAAGAAAATAATAAAACTGGGAATTCCCTGGCAATCCAGTGGTAGGGACTCGGCATCTCCACTGCTGGGGCCTGGGTTCAATCCCTGATCAGGAACTAAGATCCCGCAAGCCACTCAACGCAGCCAAAAAACAAACAAACCAAAACTATTATTATTTGCAAGTGACTGACTCCAGACTGCAAAAAAAAGGTATAAAATATGATTAATAAGAGTTTAATAGCGTTGTTGAAATTAAATTGATGTAGAAGAATCAACTGCTATTTCTGAACACTAGCAACAAACAGGGAGACACTGATTTAAAAGATATTGAGACTAGAATCAGAATATATTAAGTATGTGTGATTCAGTCTAACAAAAGACATATAAGACTTCTATGGAGAAATTACAAAATTTGATGAAAGACATTTTATATCACTTAAATAAATGGAGAGATATATCATGTTCAAAATGTTAAAGACGTCAGTTCTCCCAAACTGATCTATAAATTTAGTCCAATTTTAATCAAAATCTCAATAGGAATTTCTGAAAAACTTGACATGCAGTTTCAAGATTTACATGCTAGCACAATAAAGAGGTCAAAATACACAAGGCATTCATGAACAAGAAAAAGGAGGTTGAGGGGACATGATTTACCAGATATCAGAAATTGTTTTAAGTCCAAAATAATTAAAATAGTGTGATATTAACCTGGGGAAAAACAACTAAACCATGAGAACAGAAGAGAGAGTGGAGAAACATACACGTAACGAAATCTGATGTATTACTGAGCTAGCACCACAGATCAGCAAGAAAAGGTGACACTTCAATAAATAATGCCAAGGGACTGCCCTGGTGGCACAGTGGTTAAGAATCCACCTGCCAGTGCAGGGGATACGGGTTCGAGCCCTGGTCCAGGAAGATCCCACATGCCGCGGAGCAACCAAGCTCTTGCACCACAACTACTGAGCCTGTGCTCTACAGTCCTCGAGCCACAACTACTGAGCCCGCGTGCCAGAACTACTGAAGTCCATGTGCCTAGAGCCCATGCTCTACAAAAAGAGAAGCCCCCGCAATGAGAAGCCCACGTACCATAACGAAGAGTAGCACCCGCTCACAAAAACCAGAGAAATCCCATGTGCAGCAACGAAGACCTAACGCAGCCAAAAATAAATAAAATAAAATTATTTATTTTAAAAAATAAATAAAATAAAATTTATTCTAAAAAATAAATAAATAATGCCAGGACAGCTGATTAACCATCCAGAAAAAAAAATGAAAATGGACCTTTACCTCACACCACACATTTAAAAACAAAATGAATTCTAGATGGATTATTTAAATATGAAAACTTTAAATACAACATAGGAAAACATCTTTATGATCTTGGGGTAGGGAAGGATTTCTTAAACAAGACACATAAAGTATAAATAATGAAGTATAAGACTTATAAATTCAATATTAAAAATAAGAATTTCTGCTCATCAAAAAACACCATAAAGATAATGAAGACAAGCCACAATCGGGAGAACATATTTGCAATAGAATGGTTAGTGTCCAAATACATTAAAATGATTACTATCCAAAATACATTTTAAAAAATTCCTTCAGGGGCTTCCCTGGTGGCGCAGTGCTTGAGAGTCCGCCTGCCGATGCAGGAGACGCGGGTTCGTGCCCCGTTTCGGGAAGATCCCACATGCCGCGGAGCGGCTGGGCCCGTGAGCCATGGCCGCTGAGCCTGCGCGTCCGGAGCCTGTGCTCCGCAAATGGGAGAGGCCACAACAGTGAGAGGCCCGCATAACGCAAGGAAAAAAAAAAAAAAAAAAAAAAAAATTCCTTCAAATCAGTAAGACATGATAAACAAAAATGGACAAAAGATTTGAAAAAGTACTTCACAGACCAGCAAACGTAAATAATCAATACACACACAAGATGGTCAACCTCAATTATAACCTGAGAAATACAAACTCAAATCACAACGAGATGATTTCACATCTACAAGATGAAAAAATTAAGTCTGATGGGATAAATGGGACACTTACATACTGCTGGAGGGAGTGTAAATGGGAATAACCACTCTGGAAAACAATTCAGTATTATCTATTAAGGTTGAAGATGCACACATATGCTATGACCCTTGAATTCCAAATCTGCATGTATTCTGCAACAGGAACTTTCAAACCATGGTCCTGAGGGTTGGGAAATCAATTTAGCCTTTTTTTTTTTTTTTTTCCTTGCGTTATG
>NW_006799073.1:192945-208820 GCF_000442215.2 Lipotes vexillifer | reverse complement strand
CCCGCGCCCCCCGCATCGGCAGGCGGACTCTCAAGCACTGCGCCACCAGGGAAGCCCAATTTAGCCATTTTTGACCAGCATTTTTTTTTTAATGAAATAGAATAGATTCGAATAAAATATATCAGAGTGCATTTACACTTGGTTCTGGTCAGTATTCTTTCACAAAATTTTGTTTCGATGTATTATATATATGTGCACATGTACTTAATGTATGTGTGTACTGGGTAAGGATCTAAAAGGTATTCTCTCTTATTATATGTGATTCATGGTCAAAAATGTTTTTAAGCCTCTGCTTTTGGGGTAATTCTTACACATGTAAAATATTTATAAACAGTATTGTTTGTAATAGCAAGAACTGTAAACAACCCAAATGTTCATCAACGATCAAACAGATAAATAAACTGCAGTATACTTGTACAATGAATTAACTATATATACAGCTACAGGTATCAACATGGGTGAATCTCAGGGACATAATGTTGAGAGAAAAAAGTTACTGAATAATACTTAAAGCGTAATTAAGTATTTATTATAAATATAAACATTTATAATATTTAATTATATATAAATATATGTAAGTATATATAAATATAAATACATTTATATAAAGTTCAAAACTATATTGTTTAGGGATACAAATACATGGGATAAAGCTATAAGGAGAAGCAAGGGAATTAAAGACACCTTCTATGAGTGGGAAGAAAGCAAGGAAGATACAGAGGGGACTTCAGAAGTAAAAGTAATGTTCTTACTCCCAAACTGGGTGGTACATGAGTGATTATTGTACAACTTTATACCCTGCCTATACCTTTAAAATACTTTTCTGTATCTACTCAATTAATTTTAAAAAATTTAAGACATATTTACAAGTGAATCCATTTCTCTACTTCACAGATGAATGAGGAGCCTCACAATCTTTTCAGCTTATATGGAGAAGAAAAGAACCCAGTTATTCCCAAGCAACCAACAAGTTCCTTTAAGGACACAAGGAGGGAGGTATGGAGGGAAGAAAAGAGAAATGCGTTATGTCCTAGAACGCTCTTAATTGTCCTTCATACTCTTTCCTCCTTCAAATTCTTCTGGTCCCCTATAGTTTACCAAAAACAAAAAATAAACAAACAAAAACAGAACCCTCTTAAAGCAAAAGTTTTAATGCTAGAGACAACTCATTATAGGACTACTATGAATCAAGAAACAGGAAGTTAGTTAGCAGGAAAATAAAAATCAAAAATTCCTGCTAAGAAGCTCTGGAAAACCTTAAACTAATTTCAGTTGCTAATTCTTTTTTTTTTTTTAGTGTATTTATTTATTTTTATTTTTGGCTGCGTTGGGTCTTCGTTGCTGCGCATGGGCTTTCTCTAGTTGCCGTGAGTGGGGGCTACTCTTCATTGTGGCATGAGGGCTTCTCATTGCAGTGGCTTCTGTTGTTGCAGAGCATGGGCTCTAGGTGCGCGGGCTTCAGTAGTTGTGGCAGGCGGGCTCAGTAGTTGTGGCTCGCAGGCTCTAGAGCAGAGGATCAGTAGTTGTGGCGCAAGGGCTTAGTTGCTCCATGGCACGTGGGATCTTCCTGGACCAGGGCTCGAACCCCTGTCCACTGAATTGGCAGGTGGATTCTTAACCACTGTACCACCAGGGAAGTCCATCAGTTGCTAATTCTAATGCTGGTCTATATTTAATAAAATGCACGGTTATTACTCGCAGAACACAAAGACATAATCTCATAGTATACTGTCAAGTGCTAATTCTCCAGAGTGAAAGAAAAAAGAATACCAAGTGATTTCTAAGGGAGAAAAGACCCATAGTTACTCAAAATACACATCTCAAATGATTACCTTTTCAACAATGGCAAAACCTAAACAAAAACCCCACCCTATTTAATACAGGCTGTTACAAGCATTACAGGAAAGGATCACAGACTACAAAGACATTTTCAACTCCCCCTCCCTTTTTTCACTCATTAAATTTTTTCTTAATATTTTCTGCTTGACATAATCACTGGCTAGCTACATTTTAGATATTTATGGCTTGTAATTTAAAGAGAGAATTAACATTTACTTAATGCCAATTTTTAGCTTAATGCCAAGTACTGTGGTAGTGGTAATAGTGATAAAGATAACACTAGAAAAGAGAAAGTGGTCAGAGATACAAAAATGGAAATGAAAGAGGTAAAAATAAATCACTATATTATATTATTCTGTATTAATAATACTCTTGTACATGGAAATCCCATAAGAACCAATGAAAAATTACCATAAACAGAGAATTTGGTAATGTAAAGGAATACAAAATTAACACAGAAATCAGCATGCTTCGCACACATAATAAAAATGTAACAGAAAATAAGACCCCATTTACAACAGCAATAATTGCAAATATCTAGGAATAAACTTAAGAATTATGCAAGAATATGAAAAATACTTCCCCAAACAAATGAATTCAAAATCCAGAAGCTATAAAGGAAAAAAATGACAAATTTCACTATATTAAAAAAAGTATATCTAGCCCCAAAAAATCCACAAAATCAAAAGATACACAATAAACTGGACTAATCTCCCTAACATATAAAGAACTCCTAGCAAATAAGAAAAAGATCAAGAATCCAATACATCTAGGAAATTCACAAAACTGCCAAGGTTCTTAAACAAATGAAAAGCTCAACCTCGCTCATAAGAAAAATGCAAATTAAAATGACAGAGATTCACTTTTCACCTATTAGACTGGCAAAAATCCAAACATTTGATAAATTCTGTGGTGAAGCTGTGAGGAAACGGGCACTCTCACATATTGCTGGTAGCAGTGTAATTGACACAATCCCTATGCAGGGCAATTTGGCAATACTTACAAAAATCACAAATGCATATTCCCTTTGACCCAGCAATTCTGCTTCCTGGAATTTATGTTACATATATAATTGCACACTTTTAAATGCCATATGTACAAGATTATTCACTGCTGCCTTGTTTATAATAGCAAAATATTAGAAACAACTCAAGTCTCCATCAACAGGGAACTGGCTAAATAAACATTTCCAAACAATGGAATACTATGCAGCAATAGGAAGGAATGAGAAATTCTCAGGGCACTAATATAGACAGATTTCCAAGTTATACTGTTAAGTAAAATAAAGGAAGCTCTGGAACAGTGTTAGTAGTATGTTACATTTTGTGTAAAAGGTGAAAGAATAAGAATATAAATTCGTATTTGTATATGTACACTCTGGAAGATCTACAACAAACTAGCAAAATGGGTATGAGTAGGCACTAGATGAATGGAGGACAGGAACGAGAAAGACTTTTCACTGTATAATATCTTTTTACATTTTGAATCATAAGAAGCATTACCTGTTTAAAACATGAAATCAAAAATAACAAGAATAGCAGCTATCATTTATTGAGTACCTGCTTCAAGGTGGGCATGTATTATCTCATTTAATCCTCATAACACACTGAAGTGGGTAATATTAACTCCAATATAGAGGACTGAGGTCCAGAGAAATTTTCACATGCGTAAACCAGTGATACCGCCTATCTCACAGGCTGTTGTGAGGATTAAATGAAATAATATATATAAAATACTTAGCACATGCCTGACACACAGTAAATGCTTAATCAATGCTTTACCATTCCAAGACAATAACTATTTTTAAGGATATTTCAAACAACTGAACCATATAAAATACAATAAAATTGGACAAGAAGTTTGGCAAAGATGTTTTAATTGAAATTTTTATACATGTAGGTTAAATAGCCTCTTCTAATTATTGAAGGCTGCTTTAGATATGCTATATCCTCATGATATAAATTACATGGTCATTAAAATAACTGCTCATATCCCACAATTATACATGGGTCTTTAAGACCACTCTTTAATAGGCTGAATATACTTAATGAGAAAGGATATCAATGGAAAACTTTAGAAGCATAACCAATGTTTATTTCAATAAAAGTGGGGTGCTGTACATGAGATGGTGACTTCAAGATAAATCTCCAAATGTAAGATCTGATTCCAAAATACTGCCATTTCAAATTCACTCAGTTACTCATGGACAACAGGATGTCCCCACACCCTGAAACTACACAATCACTACACATGCTGCTAGGCTATAAGCAAGATGTTCCTTTGGGGAAGTTTCAAAAGAAACATCAACTTTCCCCTTTCCCCTTGTTTCTATAGAAACAAGCTATACTGATAAGATTCCCTTTAATACTTAAGCCCAATGAAAAGAACATGAAGAAGAAGAAAAAAGAGCTACAAAGGAGCAACTGACTTTCCATAAGCTTACCAAAAGCCATGGTCAATATAAATGAGATAAGACTGAATTCAGGGCAGAGATTTACAAAACATTTTATTTTAATTGTAGTTTTAAGTATTTGTCTTCATTCTGTCTAAAAATAAGCTATGCTTAGAATCATCCAACTACATGGTAAAAAAAAAAAAGTATAGAAGGAAAAAACTAGGGTCATATTTAAAGTATAGAAGGAAGCAAAATATAAACAAGTCTTTATCACTACGCATTGAAAGTTTAAAATTTATTAAGAAAATGCTCTGTCCAACATGCAGTCACTAGTATAAGGGGAACTATTCCTTCTGTTTCCAGGCTTCTTAGCTTTAGCCACAAAACAGGTCTCTCTGCCCTTTTAGAAATATTGGGGAAAATCAGATTCCTTCTCTTTGTCCCAGGAAGAGTGAGTTAACTGACGTGGCCTTACCCGTTCTAGGCATTCAGTGTCTGCTCAGCAGTTGCTCCTGTGTTCAAACTCTGGGGGTCAGCGACCTGGCCAGCTTTCTAGCAGCAGGTCTGAGGGCCCAGATCTCTCTAATTCCATTACTGGCATGGAAAGGGTATGAGACAGCAATTCTGAAAAGTCTATCTCTTCTGCAGATCAGATATTGCCTTGGGTGAGTCATCCCAATGTCTAGACCTGCACTGTCCAATACAGTAGCCACTAACCACATGTGGCCATTTAAATTTAATTTAAATAAAATTTAAAATTCAGTTCCACAGTCACACTAGTCACATTTCAAGTACTTAACAGTCACATGTGAGTGGTGGCTACCACACTGGACAGCACAGATACAGAACATTTCCATCAACATAGAAACTTCTACCAGATAGTGCTGGTCTACACTCAGTGGAGGAAGTATTAGGGTATTAGGGTTGCAAATCATAAGCAGATTTGCCAGTAATAAAATGAACATTTAAAATTCAATTTTTCTGATTCCTACGTTGGAACTCTCAGGGTACCAAAGTCAGATCAGGGAGAGGTGTGGTTAATATTCACCTCCAAATCTCTAACAATAATAACTAATATGAACAGAACATTTATGATGTGCCATCCACTAAGAGCTTTAATTATTTAATTCTCACTGTAATCTTATATAGAAGGTGTTAACCATCATATCCCTTTTACAAATGAAAAAAGTAAGGCTTAGAGAGATTAAGTGATTGGCCCATGGTCACATAGCTAGTAAGTAACAGAGTCAGGATTCAATTTTAAAAAACAAACAAGCAAACAAAACCTGTAGGTACAACTCATACATACACCAGAAGTAAGTAGGGCTCACCCCACTAAAGCCTTCTGTGAAATTTTCATCATTACAGAATCATAGAAAATTAGAATAGGAACAGAAACTAATGCAGTGTTTCATGACCATCTTTAACCCACGACCCCTTCTGATAACTATAAAAATCTCACACTCCCCCAAAGATGATGTGCACCTCACCATGGCCATTAAAATTTATTCTATCTTCTGCATATCCCCAACAGTCAAATCTTAATGAGGCTTTACTTCTTTGTAAGTATTGTATAAAAATTATTTTTAAATTTTCCTTACATAATATTAGAATATTGAATATCCTTTTTCAAAATACATTCATTACCCCCTCAAACACACACATACTGAATCAGTAAAAATTGATGACTCTGTCCAATCTTCCCAATTTTAGAAATGGGAACAGTGAGGCCAAAAGAGGGTGGGAATGCCTTGCCTGCAATGAAAGACAGAACTGCTGAAACCAGAACACACTGGAAAGGCTCAGCCAACACACTTTACTTCACCTGACCCTTGAACGGCAAAATTCCTTAGGGCCCCCAGCCCCCCAACCAAAAGAAGTTAAGATTTGGTCTCATTTGATGGTAGATCTTGTGAGATTTGTGGTAATGAAGCTCTGGGAGTACTTGGATAGGAATTCCCTATGCAATTTTCATAGACTGTTGGAGCCAGAAGGGACCTCAGAGAACTTATCTATCTCCTAATTTTAGAACTGAGGAGACAGAAGCTCAGCTCATTATATATAAAACTGAGACATCTTACCCTTCACCATTTTACAGTCTCTATGACAAAGGTGGCCTGTTCATTCATTTAATTTTACTAAATGACTACTGGATGACAGGATCTGTGCTAGTTGCTGGGTTATAAAGACAAACTGAACATTGTCCCTGTCCACACAGAGCTTACATTCTTGTGTGTGCGAAGGATATGTAAACATATAATTACAATGGAGTGTGGTAAGTGCAACTTCTGGGAGTGAACTTGAGGGAGTCAAGGGAGGTCATATGTGGGCTGAATCTTAAAAGATAAACAGGAATTCACTGACAAAGGAAGACATTCCAGGCACAGAGAACAGAACATACAAAGAACAGGAAGCATGATATGACAGAATATGGACGCAAGTGATGAGATGAGGGAAAGGGTATTTTTCTCGAAGCTTTATTGAGATATAATCGACACAGAGTATTAGTTTAAGGTGTACAACATAACGATTTGATCTATATATCTCTATCTATCTATATATCTATATATCTATATCTGTATCTATATATCTATCTATATATATAGATATACTGCAAAATGATTACCACAATAAGAAAAAGTGTATTTCAAATAAGAGGCTTTACTATGTAGATTATCAAGGAAAGTCACATAAATATGAAGGATAAAACTCTGACCATTATCTTTCTACTTGTGAGCTGTGCTTTCACTATAAGTCACGTAAGGTAAAAATGCCTATTCAACAAATGGTGCTGGGAAAACTGGATATCCACATATCAAAGAATGAAGCTGGACTCTTACCTTACACCGCACGCAAAAATTAACTGAAAATGGATTAAAGACCTAAAGGTAAGGTCCAAGACTACAGAATGCAAGTCTAGGGAGTTAAGGCTCCTTCTGTTTTACTACACTGCCTCCCAAACAGCAACAATGAACACTTAACCATGGAAAGATGGTTAATACTCCCTTTGCTGTGCCCAGCCTGGCGGAGCCATGTAGAGCCCTCCTCTACCTGAGAACATTTCTACCACATTCAGGCAATGCTCAGATCTTCCTGGGTCTTCTCTTCTCCGGGCAGATTTTGTAAATCCCAACTCATACACCCCGTTCCCAGTCTCCACCTCCTCCTGGCAGCCTACCTCTGAACACAGGCTGTTTACAGTCGCCAAAGTCCGTCCTATAGGCACACACTACTCCCGCACACTAAACGCTCTACTTTTGCTAAGTGGAGGCACAGTGATTTATTCAGACCTGAGGATGTCAATCTCTTGCTCAAAATATGACCCTCAGGATCAGGTCAGAACCTTCTTGATCAAGCCTCATCTCTTGCCTCTTCCACCCTCTACGTTGCAGGCACATTCAACTACCTTCATTCTCCCAGAATCCACCAGAATTTCTCTCTCTCACCTCAGATTTTTATACCTGCATTTCCCCTGCCTGGAAGCTTCTTACCTAACTAACCCCCTCCCATCCTTCAAAGTTTGGCTTAGGGCTCATCTAAGGGGTCTTCCCTAATACCCGCCCATCCCAAGTCCCGGCCAGGTGCCCCTCCTTTAAGGAGCTCAGCCTACTGAACTTTCCCTCCCATAGCATTTGGTACATCTTATTGTAATTGTCTCAATCTTCTACAAGATTACATACACCATGAGTTTGGGGCCTCTGTTTCATTCGCCATTGTATCCTCAGCATTTAGCAAAGTTCCTGGCACATATAGGCTCTCAAGAAATATTGCAGAGTGAATGAACGAATGAGCTTTTCTTCTACCTCTCTGGCTGTGTTCAATCATACTGAGCTTACAACCAACTTTCTTCCATGTACGTCTTGGTTAAATCATATGTTGCCCTCCTCTTTCACTGCCCCCATACACAAACAACTGCATTTTATGGCCTAAGCGCAAGTGTACCATTTTGTCTTGTCAAGGCCACTTCGGTCCCTGACTTTGTTATAGCACATGCCTGCTATTCCCCCCCGTTTCTGCCTTCCATGAATGTGATCAGCCTGTCATCAATGTTCTCACCAAGCCCCTGAACACACGGAGTCCTGCAGCTTGCCACAATAGATAGCTATCCAGATCAACACGTGTCTATAGTCACTCTGTGCCTCATCGCTCAGGCCAGGTGCAAGCCCACCTGACCACAATGTTACTGGCCAACGTTTCTTCAGCTTGCCTACAAGAATACTGTACAAGATTCTGCTACAACAGTCAGATGCTTTACTGAAATTCAGAACACCATGACCATAGTACTCTAGCTAATCACACTACCGAAGAAAGAAATGAGGTTATCTTGACCTGCCTGGTTCTGAGTGAACCCACACTGGCTCCTAGTGATCACTGCTTCCTTTTTCCGGGTTTACAAGCCCCACAGCTGTTCCTAAGTGAGACTTGTAAATCAAGACTGCCCTATCCCAAAGCTGAAGAGAGATGTCTGTGAATGCCTGGGTTGCTGAAGGAGGCTTCATGAAAGTAGGCGAGTTTTAAGGAAGATTTTAATGCAGAGGACCATCAGAGCTTGCTAGAGGACAGAGTGAGAACAGCCAAGCCTAAGTGTGCCTAACAGACACAGCAAGGCTGGATGTGAGTAGCAGAGACAGCAAGCCAGAAGGCCTGGCCCGAGTATAACTTGGGACAAGCAGGGACTAACAAAAGGCAAGTTCTTCTTTCTTGGCTGCTTCCTTGATCAGAATGGTCAACTAGAGTTGGCCTTCTGCCAGAATTCTTGTTTTGAATATTGTAAAACACACACACTAGATCAAGCAGAGCCAGAAAGTAACTCCTATGTACAAGGCAGTTGTCAGAAATGGCCAGTCTAGTTTCTCCTAAGAACCTTCTGATAACAGATTCACCACTAGGATTACGTGTAATGGGCGATTTTGTTGGAAAGGACTATTGTGCAATATTTTCCATTTCTCTTCCAGAAAAATGCAGAGGTAATTATGTACTCATAGCCAGTGTAGCAAATCAGTTAAATTAAACCTGTATTTCATCTAACTCATATAGGATATGAATAACATAACTAACTTTTCTAATTTCATACTCTAGTACTCCCAAGTAAATAAAACGGAAAAAAAGTAAAGTTTTCCCCCTACAAATAGAATCTGTCACTTCCTAGGATGTGCACTTTTCAGCTCACGCATCCTAAATGCATGTGGAGATATTATATGCACTTTCTATTTAGCAATTTAATTATATCTTTGCATTCAAAGAGGGGCAATGGTTTGCAGTAATAATCAGGTGAAAGCATTCTAACATTAATATGCTGGAATCCGATGTGTTAATTTGATGCAACTTTGCCTTGACAATATGTGATTAATTTGTTCTCAGGCTAGCCCTGCTCCCAGCTCTGACAGTTTAAAATGCTGGGTTTCTTTATCCATATCGCTATTTGACACGCCTTAGCCCACTGCTTTGCTAAGACCACTGTTAATTTGTAATGAACTTGCTTTTCAGGGGGGCTCCTTCATTTTTAATTCTGTCAGTGTCACCTCCTTGAGGAAAATTACAAGTTTCCGTAGGTGTGATTACTGCCAAGTGCTGCTGATAAGAGGTTTGAGAAAACAGGGCTTTATAAAGAAGTCTGTATTTAATCTGCTGAAACAGACTTATTGCCTCCAGACAGATAAATATAATACAAAGTTCTCTTACTTAAAAGTCATTCCCAAGTTCTCCCTCACCACCACCTCCTCCTAAACAAAAACACAGTTGCATTTCCAGGATTCAATGAGTCACTCAGGGAAAAGAGGTGAAAGTATAATAAATTTAGCAATAATGGTGATTCTTGTCACCAACTTAGACTTGTAGTAGAGTCTTATAAAACATATGAATATACTTTTCACAAAGTGGGGAAGAGGGGAAAAAATCTCACTGAAATACCTATGGTTTCACTTCCTTTCTAACTGGCAAATGAACATTACACAGCCTCACGAACCCATTTTCTGTGGTCAAACTGAGTACTGGTGAAGCTAGGCAAGGTTTAAATTTCTCCTTGGAATATAATCCTGAGAACGCTTGACGAAGGGTTACAGGGGAGATAGAAAGTCAAAGTTGCAGAACATAATGCTTAATATAATAACCTATTAGAGAACAGGAGGCAGCTTCTATAGCACTTTCGGCGGTGTTCTCCATTTAACCTTTAAAATAACCACATCCAGTAGGTATTATCCCCATTTCTTTCACACGAGGAAACTGAGGCTCCAAGAGTTCATGAGGACTTACCAGAAAGAAAAGGGCAGAACTCTGGGATAGGAAAACACATTTTGTGACTGCCTGTCCTCTGCTTTTCTCCATCACCATCTACTGGATGGAAAAGTCATCCCCTCTCTAATTAGTCCACAGACAAAGCTAACCAGTCTAACGTTGGAGTCTTTCTCTTTCGCTCTAATCCTTAGTCTTTTCCCATTTAATCAGAGGCATGCCATTCTTCAGTAATTCCAGCCTTTCCACCAGGAAGCCTTCTATTCCCAGAGGGCCAGGCAGACATCTAGTCCTACTAATTTTACCCTCAGAATTATCAGATGTTCTCGAATGTCTATTTACACCAAGAGCCAGCAGCTTAGAATAGCCCCACTCACCCCATACATCAGTAGTGGCACGCACCTCTTCTCAGATGATTGGGGAAGTTTCCCAATACTTCACAAACTAAATTAAAACTCCTAGATATGAACTACCACTGGGTTCCCCCCACTTCCCAAACTATCTTTTTCTCTATATGTTCCCCAGCTACTGCTCAAATTAAAAAAAAAAGAAAGAAAAAACAACTCCTTTCCACTATATATTCAGGCCAAAATGACTCCTATCACTCACTGCATCTTCACCAAGAAGAACACTGTTCTACTCTTTGCTAAAACACTCCCACCCTTGCCTTCTCCACAAGACCGTTCATGAAGCAGCCTTTAAGAAAGAGGTATGTAAACTCTGCAATATCTGCCAAAGGAATGTAAGCTAATCACTGAAAAGGAGTATTTATTATATAAAAAGAAAAATTCAAAGATTACAAAGGTACGTGCACAAGCATGCAAAATTACACCTAAACTAAAACTAAATTATGCTAAAGATAATTTAGCATCTACTGCTCAAAAAGAGATACATGAAACTTGGATTTTTAAGCTGTCTTTAATTTAGAACTTTCTTAATGCTCCTTGCTGTGGTTTGTTTACCTATTAGTCTACATACAAGTTCCTTCAGAGCAGGGGTAGGAATTTATTCATATATGTATCCAGAGGGCCTAGAAAGTAGACGCTCAATAAGTTTTCACTAAATTAAATGAAATAAAACTTCTAGGGGGCATGTCTATCTATACCTGCTTAAACATGGCGCACCTAAAGCAGCTCAGTTCAGTCTGGCACACATACAACCCCCGGGCACCACCTATGGCTGGTGTGGTGGGAACAGCTGCTGCTCTGAGATGCCTTCCCCTAAAGGACAGCCAGCTCCATGGCAGAGACTACATTCCTTATTCCCAGGTCTTCCTCTTCCACTGATGTGTGTCGGCAGGAACTCTAGGGTACTACTCCCAAACAACAGAAAAGAGGAGACTGGCTCCAAGATCAACTCGACTGTGAACCAAGCAAAGGCAGAAAACACCTCTCCAATGACAGGTGTTGTGCCTAGAACAGAAAAACATGTCTTGAAAGAGATGTGCAGACAGGAACAAAAATAAAACTGAATAGAAAGAAGGAAAAAAGCTGAACCAAACAACCTAAGGGAAGTACTGGTTTGAAAAAAGTATGTAAGAAAAAATGTTAATGTATATATATCAAAGATACAACAAAGGCAAGTGAAATAAAGCAGATAATTCAAAACTCCTGTACACCTAACAACTCTATAATATCTGCCAGATAACTGCATATTCTCTAACATGCGAGCTGGAAAAGTCCATCTAACACTGCCAGAAGGGTCATCATCCCTAGAGAGAAAAGTCTAAACCAAATACTGCACATAGTGTGGGTGTACTAGTGTGTCTAGCTACCAGACCATCCACCACTGAAAAGCACTAATTAATTGAAGAAATTAATCTATATGAGTTGGTCATTTATTATGTGCCAGTGACTACAGCAACATTTTCTCATGCATGAGCCTTCTGATAAGTCTCACAACTCCTACCAGCAAGGCTGGAAGGAGAGGATGCTGGGGTCCAAGAGAAGTTAAGCTCTTATTTACCCAAAATTGTACAGACACTAAGTGGCAAAGCCAGGACCCAAGACTGTCTGACATTTAACCCAACACACGCAGACCCCTGCCCAAAAAGCCCACTGTGAAGTACACATACACACACGATCTGATTAGAAACGTCACAAATCAGTCTCTAAGTATAATGTAAATGATACAAAAGTGGTTCAAGTATCAAAGTGCTAACCAGAATGAATTTTGTTCTGTTTTCCGCAGACAATGAGGCAATGGGCTAACTGCAGTCCGGGTTGAAGAAATGACTGGAGCAAAGGTGTGAAAAAATTAGAAATCATTTGCAGTCAGACTACCAAACTGCCAGGTAATCAGCAAAAGGGGTTCTGTTGGGAGGCAGGGTGACAGACGATCTAGAATCAGGCTGACCCAGGTTCAAGTACTGCACAAACTTTCCTAATTACTGGCTTTCATTCATTCGTTCCACTAATAATTATTTTGCACCCACGTGGAAGTTCCTTTGTAGGGTTTTCTCCTCTCTGCCTCTTGGTTTCCTCATCTAGAAAACAAGAATAAAAATCTCTATCTCCCTGGGCTATCCTGGGGCTGAAATGAGAAATGATGTATTAATTAAAGTAGCATACCTACAACAGGAAGGTAGGTGATGGGTAAATAAAGATCAAACTTCACTGAACAGTAAGAATTAAGTTGGAAAGTATGTGGGGAGAAAGGCTGTCACTGCTGAAGGGCTCTGTCAAGTGGAGTTTAGTTTTGCTACCTCAGGAGGGCAGTGGGGGTATTTAATCTGGCCACTGTTATACACGACACACAGAAGGAGAGGGCACAGGTGGCAGGGAGACCAGCCTGGAAGCTGCTGCTGTAACATAAATGGGATCCGAGAAGGTCCTAGAACAAAGGAGTGAATCTGAGAAGTGTCAAATCTGACAGACACTGAGAAGGAATCACTGGATGACCTTAGGGACATATTGTGAGGAGAGAGTGGTGAAAAAGAAGAAAAGTACTCCCATCAATTCACATCTTTAAATGGCTTAAATCTCACTTTGGAAATAATCTTTCTTTGAAAATAATCACCTAGACGTCACTGATTTCACAGAAAGACCCTTTGTTTTGCACACAAAATACACTTTAATATTTTTCTGCTTTTTTTTTTTACAAGCAACACCCTTCCTCCTAGTCAAGTCTAAATACTTACCAGGCTGTACAAATTACCTCGATCCTTCCAAGATTAAACTGCAATCAGCTTACTCTCACTCATTTCCCTCAATCATTTGGGCCTGAGGAAACAGAGCCTGTTCCCTTTAAGACCAAAGCACATAAAACATTGTGTCATCAGTAGAACAGCAGCACTCTATCCCTAAGCACCTCACCGTCTCCTAAATGGCTTCAGCTACAAATATTCCACTGGCAAAAAGACTTTATGAAAACCTCAGGGCAAAAGGAATGATCCCTACCTTTTCGGCCAACCCCTTGGGGAAAACATGGAGCCGCTCAAAATCTGGCTGAGAATTAACCTCACAATAACAAGTAGGAGATCTTTGAGAGCCCTCACACCTCGTGCAAGCATAACGCAGAGATAAGGAACGCTGTCTGCAGCCGGACTGCCTGCGCTCACATGCTGACTCCCCACCTCCCAGCTATGCAACCTAAGGCAAATTATTTAACTTTGCTGGGCCTCAGTCTCCTCACCTCTCAAACTGGGGATTACTGTAATAACTCTTCACAGGGCTGTTGTGAGAAGTAAATTAATCATTACATGCAAAGCACTTAGAATGGTGACTAGCACATAGTAAATTCTTAATATATGCAAGTTGCTATTATTATTGTTATCATTAGAGTCATGTGAATTACCAAATATAACCCAGCAGGATGCAGATTTATCTCCCCCCCACCCCAATACTTATTGAGCACTATGCTGGGCACTCTGTACAAAGAGAAGAGGGAGAAAGAGACACAGAAAGAGAAAGATCTGTACTCTGAAGACTCATAAACAAGGGATTGTGGAAGTAGAGAAAAGGGAGCCGTTGTCAGGGAGGTCAAGGAAATGGTGTGGAAGCCAATGCTGAGTTGGCTCTTGAGAAGGACAAGTGGGGATTTTCCAGGGGAAAGGATTTTTTACCTGGCAGCAGATATTCTGGTTTCTAATATGTCAGACCTGAATCAGCATTTCTTGGTTTCTAGGAAGGGTAGACAGCTACCTAAAAGGATACGATGAAGGGGGCAGTAAGAGGCTTGTGTTCCGTTCTGGGGAATACATATTTGCACATGGGCAGGTGTGTGGGCAGTCACTGGAAAACTAAATCATGGATTCCAACCAGAACCTCCTCACCTTTCAAGACTGGGCTTAAGACTCTACTAACTTCTCCATCAAGACTTTGGTCTAGGCCTGGATCCTTCATCTATACAACTGTCCCTCAGTATCCACAAGGGATTGGCTCCTGGACCCTCCACAGACACCAAAATCAAAGATGCTCAAGTCCCATATATAAAATGCCTAGAACAGTTGGCCCTCTGTATCTGCAGGTGCCACATCTGCAGATACGGAGGGCCAACTACACTTCCAAATCCTCCTGTCCTTGGATCATAATGGTCTGTTCATCTCATGAGACTCTGAGCTGGTTCTTTGAAGGTATGGACTATCATTTTATCAACACACCCCAGGGATCTCTTATTCTGCCAATGTGAAGGCAAACATTCAACAAATTCCTGATGAATGAATCTGCCTTGCCTATAGTATTCTCGTAAAAAGAATCTAAATACTTAACGGTCTGCAGATGTTCCTAAATGTCTCACATTGACCCTAAAATTATCTAATTCTAATGATGGGTCTGACCTTCGTCATCCTCATTTACTGACTGGTTAACCAGCCCCAAAATGTGAGATGATGCATTCAAAGTCACACAGAAAGCTAGTGATATAGTAAGTAACAGAATCCTGGTCTTATGAATCAAGGACTCCTCCAGAACCAAGCTGGAAAGAGCTGACACTATTTTTTCTTATGCTAAATGTTTGGAAAACTAGAGCTTCTTATTTCCTACTAACATATACTATATTTGACAAGCAAATAAAATGCATTTGGAAAATATTTCTTGTAATATATATGACTCTTCTTAAACAGAGAGTATGAACTCCAAAGTCAGATAAACTGGATTAAAAGCTGGCCTTACCATATAGCAGGGTGTGATCTTAAGCAAATTGCTTAATCCCTCCCAGACCCAATATGAACATGTGGCCAACACTATCTATATCCTAGAGTTACTGGTAGATTTAGAGATGATATTCTTAAAGTTTTTAGAATGCTGCCTGGCACATAGTAAATATTCAGTCAATAGGAGACAATATTATTATCTTCGTTGTTCCTATGGACAGAGGTCTCATTCTATTCTTATTTTTTCCTTTTCCCTAGCCCCTTGTACTATGCTCTACACATAATAGCCATTCAAAATTTTCTGAATCTATAATTAAG
>NW_006799073.1:190007-190435 GCF_000442215.2 Lipotes vexillifer | reverse complement strand
GGTGGGGTGGGGGGCAGCCTCCGCCTAACTGGAGAAGGAGGCCAAGCCAGCTTTGCAGGAAGAGCTGCCAAAGCAAACCCCAACCCCACTCCCAACCTCCTTGCAAAAAGGGTATGACTAGCATCTTTCCATCCTGGCCAGCCTTAAGTAAAAGAAATAACGCACTTTCCCGCCCACACCTGGGAAACGAAGCTCAGTGACAGCACAGAACACAACACAATTTTAAAGACGACTGAGGAACAGTGAAAAACATCCTGGATTCTTCTTTCCCAACCTGATTTTACTCAAAAAGATGCCGGTTTCCTTGACATCTATATAAAAGAAATGTGTTATAATCCGCGCACGTGAGGCAATGTCAACTACACTCTGCCTATAGCACTTGTTTATCCCTGTCAGAGTGCTGATCCTGGATTGTAAACACCTGGAGA
>NW_006799073.1:176648-189997 GCF_000442215.2 Lipotes vexillifer | reverse complement strand
CAGGAATGCAGTCTTTTCAGCTCCCATCATGTACAATCAGGTATTTTTAAAAGTCTTTGAGGAAATTGTGATAAGACAATGTTGACCCTAAAGTTATCTCAGTAGTGATATCTTGAGCAGTATCGTAATTTTAACCAAAAATGGGCTCCCAACATCTTATTTCACATCAACCATACACAGAAGTCTTCTATATTTTAAAATATATACATCATGAATATTAAAGAAATTCTTGTCTGATGTCAATCTGAGAACCACCTCAAAGCCTTTGGGAAATAAAAAGACTACAGACCGTAGCATCACAAATTCTTGCAGCTAGAATAAATTAAAGACAATACAATACAGTAAAGAAGGCGGCTGTGGAGCCTCACACATTTGGGCTCACATCTTAGACGTCATTTGTGCTTTCTGTGATGCTTGAATTCCCTTACCTGTACAAGAGTAATAATAAAATCCATAAACAGGAATGCTGTGAGGACTGACAAGCTACTATATATGAAGGGTCCACTGAAGGGCCTGGTACAAAATAGGAATTCAGTAAAACACAGTTATGGTGATAATGATAAAGAAACTTTCCTTAAAAGGGAGTTTAAATCCCACAGGCTAGATTTACATGAATTTTGTTTCTGAACTAAAACACTGACATCATAAAAAATACTTGTTTTAATGCTATGCACTTAATAAGATGGGGGGGAAGGGAGTTCACCATGGCTGAAAAAAAAAAACCACCCCAGCAAGTTATCATTTTGATGCCATAATTAGGAAGGGAAAATGAAAGTCAGCAAAACCACAGTTTTAGAAAAGTGGTTATTAGATTTTCTTCTTTCTACTGTGGAAAAAGTCCTTCCTGTTGAAGAAGGCAGTGAAATTTTATCACAGCTATTGCTATTCATAAATCTTATATCTATTTTAATTCAATCTGGCCCTAGCCTCTGAGTCGCTGCACCACAATTTGATTACTATAACCATACTTTTTAACTGCTGTCAGGAAAGACAGCGCCTTATACAAACATCTGCTGGAACACATGCCTGCGTTCTCCAGCACTAGCCTTAAATCACGCTCTGGTGATGAATCTTTATCTGACACTAATACTTTTTAACTTCATACAGACAATTAAAATGAATTGTAGCTAAATGGACATAAAACAAATCAATTTAATCTTTGGTTGCATAGTAGCATATTTTGAAAATTTCCTAAACTTACTTTCTTACATGTACCTTTGTCTAGGTGTTAAAACTTCAATTTAACAGAAAGGAGTGGAGATATTAATAAAACACTGCTCTTATGATACTACCATGTAGCTGCAAGGCTCAGAGAGTAATGATATTTGAAATTTATCACTGCCATTTTTTAAAAACTCCACATTTATGTGTGGAGAGTGCCAAGCTGGGCTTCATTAAAGAGTGACCGAAGTTGCCCTCTAGGAATTAAAACAATCAAAATTTAGACAAACTCACCTAGGATAACAAACTGGGTGAACGTCACTGCTGCCTCCCAATTCCAGTCTTCCATATCGACCTATACTGCAGTATCTACCACATTTACTCTACAGTTAGTTGTTCATGGGTCTGTTCCTCTGCTCAATCAGATGTACCTGATGTCATGGACCACTGCCATAGACCCCAGCACAGGGCACAACCCTGACTATGAAGGGTGGTTCCTCCACTTGTTGGCTATATGGCCACTCTTACCTTCAAATTCCTCTATGGTGGTTAGCCCTGTCTGATTCATCAGTGCCCAGCACAGAGCCAGTATGTCATAAACATTTAAGATGAACCAGTACAATGTGGTCACTTAGTAAATAACTTGTTGGATGGATGGATGGACGGATGAAGAATCCACTCTGCATACCAGGAAGATCAGTGGAAAGAAAAAAGCATTTGTGGACATACACTAGATTTGGTGTGTAAAGCATTCCCCTTCCCCAGCCCCTATATCTCATCATTTCTTTATTACATGTAAGAAAATTGAGGCTTACAAAATGCAGTAACTCACCCAACAGACACAACTGATAATAAGAGTTAAACCAGTCTGTCAGATTTCAAGTCCACTGGTAAAGGGAAAATTATTTTGGTTTTAAATTTTGAAAATTTTCAATTCTTAATAATATTTTGTTTCCTGCATAACAATGACTGTAAAACAGTCTAAGAAAGAAAGCTGTGGTAATGGAATAAGGAGTTGAATACCAGCTCTGCCAAATACTAGTGAGATCTCCTTGAGCAAGTCACTTTCTCTTTCTGAGCCTCAGTTTCCTCATCTGTGAAATGGAGATAATGCTCCCTCCGTCACAGTTTTGTTATGATCAATTAAAAGAGGAAAGTAGCAACATATATGTAGAAGATCAATTCTTTAAGAGTTCAAGTTTTCCCATCTATAACCTTCTACATGTCACTGATGTCAATTACCTCCCAATCACAAAACTATGGAATCGTAAAGCCAAAAGGAATCCAAGAGATCACCTAAGTCAAGTTCCTCATTCTAAACAGGCAGAAACTGAGGCTCTGTCAGAGAGATGGGAGGTGCCCTGTCCCAGACTCCATAGTATGGCCAGGGTTAAAACATCTTTCATGTCTGTGTTCTTTCCACCACATGGTCTTCCAGTACTTGAACTCAGGTTTCCATTTTGCAAATACGAATGCCATTAAGAATGAAAATTAAAATCTCTAAGGATCAGAACACCTAGATTCTATGCCCAGCTGGGTGACCCTAAGCTGTCATTTGATATTTCTGGATAGCTGTTTTCAAGATAATAAAATCAGGGCCTAGTACTCTGAGCGACTAGATAATCTCTCCATTGCAAATTATGCAGAGCGAGGTGCCCCAGATGAGAAAGCTCAGTATAAAATCCCACCATCCCCAGTCTCCACCACACCTATAAAACAGATTGTCCCCATGCTTTCCCTGGGGACTCAGTGTTTGCTATTCATTCCAACCAGATTTCACCTGTTAATCTTGTAATTAATCAGCCAGGAAGAGGGTAGTACCACAACAGTAATCTCATTATAACAAAAATATGTCCACGTTTTACCTCTTATTCCCCTAACATCCAAGAATTACAATCAGTATATTTTCTTAAATGACACCTGACATTTGCCTCACTTAAAATTACTCTCTCATTTTCTCCTCTTAATGGCCTGATGAGCTGGGTGAGGCATCTGAGAGTATAGCCCTGTCTCAGAGAAGAGGTGACCCACTTCTGGGGCGATTCCTTAGCCAAAGTTCCAAAGCTGGCTATGAAGCGCAAGCAAAAAAGAGGCTCCTGCCTCCTAGCCCACTCTCATCTCAGAGACCACTGCCTCAGACGCCCCAAATACAAACCAAACAGGGTGCACCCTATCCCCTCCAAAAGAGAATATGTGTAGTGTCTTCAAGGACATGGTAACAGGCTATGATCTGTCATCAGTAGGCCCAAACCAGCTCAAGATGGTAACTTCTGCCTCATCCTCGGCCCTCTTTCAGTGCCTCCTAATTCAGTGATGGTATCATCGTCTATTCAGTTCCTCAAGCCAGAATCTGATCTAGAAATCATCCTTGAAACTTCTTTCTCCCCCATTCCCTGCCATATAATCAATCCATCATCAAGTCCTATCACTGTTACCAATTAAATATCTCTTGCATTCATCTACTCCTTCTCCATTTCCAATAAGTAAGCCCAAGTTATCATCTTTCTTACCTGGGCCACTGCAAAATGTTTCTTGATTGGTCTCTCTAGCCTCACAAACCCTTCTCAAGTGTATTCCCTTCAGCAGAGCTTCAGTGATCTTTTCAAAATACAAACCTGATTACCTTCCCTCCTCATTAAACTTGTTCAAGGCTTTCCCATATTCTTAGATTACAGAGGACACTTCTACCAGCCACTTATGGTCTGCCCCTGCAGCTTCACCTTACACCACAATCTACCTCACCCTTGGGTCTCCAGTCACACAGCCTTTTCTTCCAGTTCCTCCAAATTTCCAAGCTCCCCCTTGCCTCAGATCCTCTGTATGTTCTTTCTCCTCACACTTCACCTAGCTAGTTCTTAGCCTTCAGCTCTCAGGTCAAGAGGCACCTTCACAAGGATAACCACTTCTGACCCCCCCAGACTAGGTCGGATGCCCTTATGATAACTCTCTAAAAGCCCCAAGTATCTCTCCTGGAACTTGGTAATTAATTGGCTTTGATTATATATACTATGACTGCAATGTTACACTTTGGTGATTATTTACATAACATGTAACCCCCTGCCAAGAGAGGAAGCTTCATGAGGTCAGAAACCAGATCTGTTTTTGCTCACTACTGTATCCAGATTTTACTTAATAGTGCCTGGTATATAGTAGACCCTCACTAAATAGGAAGTAAATGAATGGCAATGTGGTAAAAGGAAACGAATACATCTCTCAGCACTGACCATATACCAGGCACTTTGCTATGAATGCATTTATAATTTTCATTAAATACTCACAACATTTTCTGATAATTATCATTAACCTCATTTTATAGATATGAAAACAGGCTTAAAGAGGCAAAGTGATTTGCCCAGTATCACACAGCAAGTAAATGGCAAAGTTAGAATTCTAACCCAAGCCTGACAAACATGTTCTTCCCACTGCAAAATTCTGCCTTCCTTTGAAAAGCCTCTGAGTTGATGGTGAATTCTACCTCTGATGGGAGTTTCTAGAAGATGGCTCCACAATCAGAGGAAGCCTCCACAGACTGGCAGGGCTCAGAACAAACTGCAGAAATGAGGCCTGGACAGAAAGAGCTCAGAGTGGAATAAGCTAGTTTTAAGATCTAAGCCTTGAGAATTTAACTTCAGAATAGGATGCTGAAAATGCTTTTTTTTTTTTTTTTTTTTTTTTTGAAAATGCTTTCTTTTTGTTGTAAGATTCCTATTTAATTCATTTTGAATACCACCCAGGCAAAAATCCCAAAGTCGGCCCTCAGGATTTTCAGTATAATGTCGAGCAAAAGGAAGAGCACTGCATTAGTATAACAGTAAGGGGGAAATAATCTCAGTAAAATCCATTTTTAGGGCTTCCCTGGTGGCACAGTGGTTAAGAATCCGCCTGCCAATGCAGGGGACACGGGTTCGAGCCCTGGTCCAGGAAGATCCCATATGCCGCGGAGCAACTAAGCCCGTGCGCCACAACTACTGAGCCTGCGCTCTAGAGCCTGCAAGCCACAACTACTGAAGACTGTGCTCTAGAGGCCCTGCTCCGCAACAAGAGAAGCCACCGCACCGCAATGAAGAGTAGCCCCCACTAACTCAACTAGAGAAAGCCTGTGCACAGCAACAAAGACCCAACGCAGCCGAAAATAAATAAATAAATAAATTTATTTTAAAAAAAAATTTAGGGCTTCCCTGGTGGTGCAGTGGTTGAGAGTCCGCCTGCCAATGCAGGGGACGCGGGTTCGTGTCCCAGTCTGGGAAGATCCCACATGCCGCAGAGCGGCTGCACCCGTGAGCCACGGCCGCTGAGCCTGTGCGTCCAGAGCCTGTGCTCCACAACGGGAGAGGCCACAACAGTGAGAGGCCCGCATACTACACACACACACACAAAAGAAGTTAAAAAAAAAAATTTTAAAGACATTTTTAAATTAATGAATTTGGTCCTTTTATTGGTATACCACAGTGTGTAAAAAGGTAGTAAATACCTAATATCTTGTTTTAGAACTAGAACAGACTAATAAAAACTGGTCTATAAAAAGGAAGACTAACAAAATACAGTCACAGAGGTAAGTTGCCAAGAGAGTAACTGCTGAAATGATGTTGGGACTTTACTCTCCTTTACTGAAAAAGGTATGTAAAATAAAGCCAATGGAAAAGTGAGACAAACAGCTCCTAATTCAAAATACAGAGTTAATTTCCTTCTCTCTCTGTCTCTGAGACCGATGCAGCCAACTGCATCGGGGCGGGGAGGGGTGGGGCGGCTGGGAGGGGGCAGAAATGTTGGTCAGAGGAAAAAAGCAAGGTCAAAGGCCAGAAGGTCCTTAGGCTCAAGGCCATGCCTCAGCTCAGGCAGCAATAAGCAAAAGCTGTTGTCTAGAAACATAACCAGCACTAAGAAGTCCCGGTTATAATTTTTCGGAAAGAGATCCTGAAACTAAAGTAGCTTAACATATTAGAGGGGACCACTCCCACGATAATAGCAAATATTCCAAGTTCAGATGAGGAGCATTTTCCTCTAAAGGCAATTCGCTGATCTTTTCTGAGTTGGCAACATTTCTCAGTGGCTTCACACTTTCTGCAAAGTTTTAAGTGACTTCCTTTGAAGAGCGCTATTTAATGCCAATGATTGTAGAAAACATTTGTTCATAATTATCCAGACATAGACTGGAACAATGCTGAAACAAGAGCAGCATGCAAAAATGTATTTAAGGACTATCATCCCAAAATGCTGCTAAAAGCTATTAACCAGTATGTGTTAATTGCCACAGCATTCATATTAATTTTCACTTCAGGCTCGACACTGTGGAATATTTCCCCTGATACATTTTAAACAAAGTTTAATTTAAGGAACTGCTTCTATCAACACTTATGAAAATTAACAGCCAAGCAATTAGCACTCATGAATTATCCCTTCCCCCATGCTCTCTGCAGCTTCCCTGTTAAAACAGTTTCTAACAGAGAAATGGTTACTTTCTAGCAAGTTAACACAATCAAAGTCACAGTTGTCTGTATGAACTAGCACTGGTTCTGCTTTTTAAAGCACTTGTCAAGGCAAACATGCTCCTTATATTTAGAGTATAATTTAGCTAAGTCAAATAAGTAAAATACTTAACGTTTTACTAAACTGCCAAGCAATTACTAGTATCAAACTACCCTCTCACCTGATGTTTAAAAAATAGCCATTGCAAACAAACAAACAAAAAAAGGAAGTAATTACTTGTCTTAATCTTCCTATTTCAAGTTAAAGGTCAAAACCCCACTGGACTGACTCCCTGGACTTATACAAGCAGACCACCTTCACCCAGTCTGCTGTACATCTTGTGTAATGATGCTAAAGTCCTAGTTTTAAGAGCACATTTCCTCTCACTCGATCCTGTCAACAACCTAATAAAGTACAAAGGAGAGACAGTATCACTGGCCTGCACCCTTTACAGAGAAAGAGGCAGAAGTGGGGTATTTGCTGAGCACTTCCTATGTGCTCTATCTCAATACTCATCAGGAAGACACACTACCACCATCTCATTCCACATACGAGGACTGCAGCTTCATGAGGTTAAGTAACTAGCCTGAAGTCATACCACTAAGTGGTGGAATTAGGATTTAAACTCAGACCTTACTACAAAATAGATCTGCTTACAAACTACACTGCCTCTCCCCATGCTAGGGGCTTTATCCTATTTGATGGTCTCATCAGCTTTGTTAGGAAGAAACTCTTAATTTCTTTGCATAGGTAAAGAAACTGAGGTTCAGTGAGGTGAAAAACCTGACTGAGGTGACACAACGATAATCAGTACCATTTCTTTGTTAGTAACTGTACTGACTGGAGATGGGTATCTGAACTTCTAAGGGTCTACTGATGATGATAATATTTGTAAACTCAGTTTAACCAAAATAGTGATGACGATGTACTAGCTAAAGCTTCTCAAGTGATAAGGCATGGGAAAAGGGCTAGATACTTTTAAAAATAAGACCTCTTTTGAAAAAGGTGGAAAGACAGGGCAGAAATCCACATATTCAGGGTCACTTAAATCAGTGCTGAATGTTTATTGCCTGTCACTCCTTCATCGTTTCAGAGCAACTCCCTGTCACACCCAACATTTCCCACTTTCCGTGAGATAAGAAGGACTGGCACAGGAATTTTCCTATTGTCTCACCTCTAAAACAGAGGTTGGTTTTGTTAATGAAGCTATTCAGAAGTCCTGTTTTTAACAAGCCCAAAGAATTTAGGCAGATGGCTGAGCCTGGTTTTGCCCTGTCCAGCTAAGCATTCCCTAAAACCACTTGCAATCTGTCCTGGTCTTTTTTCAAATGATCAGTAAACAGAGTTATTAATAACCTATGAATCTAAAACAGTCACGGATAGCATTGCCAATTTGCCAAAAAGATAATATAAACATAGTAATTAACCTGATCAAAAAACTGTAAAAATTACAATAAAGCATATACCTAAGTATGGCCTTTCCCTCTCGACTACATGCCTTCAAGAAATTATTAACCAACCACAGTTTTAAAAAAATCAAATTATTAACCAGCTACAGGAACCAAAAACTATTTAAAAGTATTCGTTTTAATTTAGTACAATAACTAAGAGATGCTTACCCTTAGAACCACTAAAACCAACAATTCAGTTTGCACAAATCCTTAAAGATGCCTGCTTACTTACAATGTAACTGTAAAGCCACACCAAAAACAAAATCCTTTTTTCAAATCCAATGCTAGTTTAATCATAAGGAGGATTTCACAGCAGTTAGTCTCTTGAGGAAATAGATAATTAAGTAGTTCTTTAGCATATTTAATTAGACCCCAAACTCTTCCCTGTCCCCTTCTCTCCCCAATTATGTACCATTTGCCCAAGAGACCTAAGCAACTCAGTTAATTATGTAAATAAGGCAAGCGTTATTCCCAAGAAAAGCATTGTGAATATCTGTAGTGGAAAGAACCACATATTTTAGTGGCTTTAACAAACCTTTGCAAAAAAAAGGGGGGGGGGGACTATCAAAAAACATGAGAAACTCTTACATTTGAGGCAAGAAACAGGGAGTTCAATGACAAGATGGTGAATCATTAAAACAGGACACTCATTTCACTTCTTAAATATGAGCTGAATAAAAATAAAATAATTCTAAGTTACAACAGTAACAAAAATTTAGTACTGAACGTCAAATGATTTATGGGAAGAATCAATCTGGAAATTATTAAAGTCGACTCTCACGGAAAAGGCTTTATTATCAAGGGGTTGACATGATCTTAACTCTCGAGGCAGCCATGGTGCTGTTATAACTACTACAATCCCATTATTATGCAATCACAAAATGCTAATTTCATCATTTTGAGGTGTTATTTGAATAGTCATTTTAATTTCTAGGTTACGAAAAGGCTTGACTCAAGTATAATTCTCTATTAATCATTGAGATGTCATTGAATATCATATTGATGCATTTCACAAAGATAGACTAATTTAATATGTACAATACAATATCCTTCAAATATTAAGCCACTTTCATTACACATCTGCCAAATGCATCAATATTAAATAATAGATGAGAACAAGGGTTTAATTGTGTTTTAGCAATTGTAATATGTAGGATAATAAAAAAATAGCACTGCGTCACAAGACAGACTTATCGATATATAAATCTTTCCTAATCAATTGTGCAATGGTGACTGGGCCATGCTCACATCCTTTGCTGATTACAAATAGACTTGATATGACAAAAACATCGAGAGTCGTAAGTGTAAACACGTATCTAGCAAAAATAATTCCTTTGTGACTGACGAAATGGCTTATTTTATTTTTTAATTTCAAGTTAGGTATATATAACAAGCAGAGTTCACAACCTTCTAACAAATCCAAATCCTAAGTAATTTATAATAGAATCTAATAGTATAATGAAAATTCTAGAATATAGTATTTTAAAAGATCTGTACTACTTTGTTGGCATCACAGCATTATCAAATACTAATTACTCCAGCAATTAACTGCATCCTCAATGAGATGATAGGCAATGGAAGCAAATAAATTCTAGCCATGTAACCTAATCCCAATAATAACATCTCACATATCTAAATGAATCAATTGTAGTAGTTAAGAAAAAAATCCCCTACAGTCCAACTCACTAGTTTCCAGAGGCTGACATTCCTGTCCCCTAGGGGGACCCTTCCTCCTCTTTGCTGCATTCCACAAGAAGAAACAGGAAAAGGTGGCAGGGGCAGGCTGAAGAGCAGCTCTTCACAGGATACAATCTCTAATTTACTGGAAGTAGTTTCTTATGTTTTTTGGAGAAAACTCCTGAGCATATTAGGATTTTATGCTATTTATGCATTTTGTTTCTAGTTTTTGTTCTCCTTCCCCGCCAACATCAATAACCTCATGTGCCAATGTCCATATATGCTTACTTAAACCAATGGAAACATGCTGAATTGTATGAGGTGAAAGTGTTTCAAAGAAAAAACATCTCCTTGCTCAAAGACGACAACTGACAGAACCAGCATATAACCAGGACTTGATTATAAAAAGTGCAAACATAAGCAAAGAGCTGTATCTTTATTAATTGCAATGCTGTTGAAATAAGACAAATTGTACACAATCCCTCCAGGCAACAAGCTATCACTCAGCACGCCCACACCACTGCCAGACAGCAAACATAATGGCAATAAATATAAAAATCAACTGCTACTGTCCTGAAAGAAACCCAGCTCAGCTCAGCACAGAGACGAAGAATGCCAGGGAATGGGTAAGAGAGGGTGCTGCATGTATTGATAGAACTATATTCCACCTAAAATAGTGGCCATTTTTCTGAAAGGAAAACAAACAGACTTTAATTTAGCAACTGCAAATTGTCAGAACAAACAGGAAAAAATTAAGTCATCCTGCATAGCCAGTGTCAGACAACAAGATTCAATAAAACACTGACATGCAAAGCAATGTCTTAGAATTCTGAAATGAAGCTCTCACCTCTACAATTTCTGGAGTTATAATCAAGAATCAGACAAGACAACCCAAACCATCTCCCAGAACCACTTTCATGGCTTTCCAAACAGTCAGACCTTGATTAATCACAGCCCAACTAACCCAAACCTTAGGAGAGAAACACTTAGGAGATAAAACAGGAACACACACACACACACACACACACACACACACACACCTCCAGACTGTTTTTGTTTTCATCCTCCCAAACATAGATAAAACAGGAACACACACACACACACACACACACACACACACACACACACCTCCAGACTGTTTTTGTTTTCATCCTCCCAAACATATTACTGTGGAAACCACATTAGGCCCAAATCCACACCTTTTTACACCCTCAGTCTTAGGAAATGTGAGTGACATTCTATATTTACTGAGTCCCTTTTGAAACCCTAAATCTAAATCTAATAAGAATAAGAATAATAACCAACAATAATTCCATCCAATTGAGGTTTTACCTAAAGGGATAGTTTCACGTTTACTTACCTTGCCATCAAATTTGGAATACTCGTTAAAGGGGTTATTCAGCTGCAGAGGACACTGCTCCAGGCGTACAGATAATATTGACTGCTTTCCAGAATGTGGAGGTTTCTCTTTGAGCGATTTTTTTTCAAATAGTGACTTTAACTCCTGGGCTGTGATACAAGAGGAAGATAAAAACATCTTTGTGATTACAACACAGAGAGATAGCCTGTCCACCTTCCCTAAAAAGTCTTCCTTGGAATCCTGAGGAGGGAGTGTCCAAGACATGTTTAGGTCAGATATGTGCAAAAAGTCTCACATATATGTCTGTGCACTGAAAGAGCAGAGCACTGAAAAACACATAGGTCAGGTTTGTCAACTTAGAAAGACTAGGGTTTAAGGAAGGGGGCAGAAGTCAGACCAGCCAATAGAACAGCCATTTTGTAAGAGCACCCACAGCTGTGAGACCTGAGATTCAGCCTGGCTTTGCCACTAACAGATAGATGTGTGACACTGGACCATTCACTAAAGCTCTTTGGACTTGTCAAACCAGATTATCTTGAAGATCTCTCCTGGCTCTAATATGTGATTTTGAAGTTCTAGTTCTTCAAGGTCAAGGTCCACCTCTTAATCCTCTCACACTTTCCAATGACATCTAGCACACAATCTGGATGACAAAGATGAGGAGGAGGAAAAGGAGAAAGAGTATTTTTAATAATAATAGCTAACATTTACTGAGCAAACCAATGTATCTCATCTAATCCTCATAACAAGCTTATGAGGTAGATATTTGCATTATCTCAATTCTGTCAACTGGAAACTGAAGCGTAGAATATTTTGATTAGCCCTAGGCCACACAGCCAGTAAGGAGCAGGGCTCAGATTTGCACCCAGCCATGGCTCTTAGCCATCAGGCACTAATGAACAAAGTAGACCTTCAATAAATTTTGTTGTATGAATCAATGAATAAAATAATGATTGAAGGAATTCAGATTAAGTTATTAAATCAAAACCTTCAGCACTTATTCATTAGTGAACCAAGACAAGTTAGTTCCATATCTTCTCAAAGATCATTTCATTCTCTATATTAATCTGAATGTCATTTAAGGTGATAGCTGGATGATAAGTACATGGGGTTTCATTATACTTTATATTTTGTGATGTTAGAAAATTTCCATACTTTACACTTTAAATGAATCAATCGTAGATCTTAAAATGTGCAATAAATAAGTTCAACCCATTCCATTCTTGAGCATAGCCAACTTGAAATGAGATCAAACATAATTGTGAAATAGTCACTTAGAACTTTTTAAAAAGGGAACAAAATTATTTTCAACAAACCAGTGGGGGAACTTTATCAAACAAGTCCTTATAGATTTAAGTGGCAAACCAGGAGAAAAGGATCTAATTCTTTTTAAAAATGTGGCACTTGACTATCCAATCCAGATTCTGAATATATAAGTACATGTAATCAACGGATTAATATGTTAATTATACATTAATACCAACAGATTAATGCACATTTGAAAAAGTTTTAGATTACTACTGAAGTGGTATTTTAAATATTGGAAGTACTATTCTACCTGTACTCTATCAATAATTTTATTGCTACACTTTGGAAAAGAATAATCCTTTATTAAATACCTACTAGGAAAAAGCAAAAACAAAAAACCTACTAGGGGCCAGGAACAATGCCAGGTGTCTTCTCACCCTGTCCTCACAATGATCCTGAAAGACAGGTTACCAATAGCTCCATGAAGAAACTGAGGTGTAGCAAACGTTAAGTCCCTTATCCAAGTCACTCTACTGTTATCAGTAGGGTTAAGTGTGAAGTGATGATATATTAACTCTTCCATTCTCAGACTAATTCACACTTAGACCTCTCTCCTCAACCTGTGACATTTTCCCACTTCCTCTTTTGCTTCCTACATCACGGAGAAACAGAAACAACCAAAAGAGAACTTTTGCATGCTCTCACCTGCACTTCCTCCCACCTTCCCTCCCATCACAACATGGATGAACTGCCTATGCCCCTATCAGATCAGCCCCTCCTTTGTGCACTAGATTCCATCCACTCTTGCCGACTCAAGGGCATCAATCAGGCAATTCTCTTCCATCTCACTTCCATTTTCAATTTTTCCCTCTTATTGGGTTAGTCTCATCAGCATACAGATACTGAAATACTACTCATTAAAAAAAGAAAAATTCTCCTGTACTTCCATACTCCCATCCAGTTACTACCCTATTTTTCTGCTCCTC
>NW_006799073.1:166688-176638 GCF_000442215.2 Lipotes vexillifer | reverse complement strand
CCTGCTGTCTAATTTTTCTCCTCCCATTCACACAAACCCACTCCAATCAGGCATTCAGGCTCCACCACTTCATCAAAGCAGCTTTCAATGAAGTCACCAATGGTTCCCCTGTTGCTAAATCTACTGGCCAATTTTTAATCCTCATCTTACAAGACCTCTTGGTAGCAGTTGACATTTCACTCCTTCCTTTTTGAAATCCTTTTCTTCACTTGCTGTCCAGGCTACTCCTTCTCAGTCTCCTTTGCTGATTCTTCCTCCTTTTTCCCTCAAATCTTTGTCATTCCCCAAGGCACAGTGTTTGGGCCTTTTCTTTATCTACATTCACTCCCTCAGTGATCTCATCCAGACTTATGATTTTATATACCACTTTAAGGAATTCCCTGCTGGTCCAGTGGTTAGGAATCCGGGCTTTCACTGCCAGGGGCCAGGGTTCGATCCTTGGTTGAGGAACTAAGATCCTGCAAGCTGCATGGCAGGGCCAATAAAATAAAATAAATAGGTAAATACCATTTTACAAGAGGCAAAACTAAACTGCAGTGATACAAATCAGAACAATGACTGCCTTTGGGGAGGAGACTAACCAGAAAGAGGCATGAGGGAACTTTTCTGGGGAAAAGAAATGCTGTATACTTGACTGGAATGCTAGTTACACAGGTGTATGTTTGACAAAAGTCATCAAACTGTACATTTAACACCTATACATTTCACTGTCTCTTCCCAACATAGCAGCCAATGAGTCTTTTAAAATACAAGTTATAGGGACTTCCCTGGTGATACAGTGGTTAAGACTCCACACTTCCACTGCAGGGGGCGTGGGTTCGACCCCTGGTCAGGAAACTAAGCTCCCACATGCTGCCGGGTGCAGCCAAAAATTTTTTAAAATTTTAAAAAAGAAAAAAAAAAGTTATAAACTTCAGAATAAGAAGAAAATTGATAAATCTGATGACATAAAAATAAAAACTTCCTGGGCTTCCCTGGTGGTGCAGTGGTTGAGAGTCCGCCTGCCAATGCAGGGGACATGGGTTCGTGCCCTGGTCCGGGAAGATCCCACATGCCGCGGAGTGGCTGGGCCCGTGAGCCATGGCCGCTGAGCCTGTGCGTCTGGAGCCTGTGCGTCCGGAGCCTGTGCTCCGCAGCGGAAGAGGCCGCAACAGTCAGAGGCCCGCGTACCGCAAAAAAAAATAAAAATAAAAACCTCCTAATATATAAAGATTCTCAAAGTAGAGAAGACACTGACCAACAACCCAATAGAAAAATGGACAAGAAATATATAATATCCACAGAAAAAGAAATTCAAATAGCTCAAGGGACTGGTTGGCTAAACTATGGTACAACCACATCGTGAAACCTATCTCTATGTATTGCTCCAGAGTAATTCTCAGGATGTGTTGCTAAATGAAAAATGGGTTGCATAAGATAGTGTGTATTATGCTATCTTTAATTTAAAAAGAGGGGGATATGAATGTAAATATGCTTATATATATTTGTAAGTGGACAGAAAAGCCAAAACCTTTTTTAAAATGACTATCTAAAAGAGTAGAAGACAAGGAATGAGGCTAGATTTCTCTGGTTTACCTTGTTTTATGTATTTAACTTTACAACCATGTAAATGTTTTGTGTAATTAATAAAGAAAAAGTGTAACCTCTAAAAATAAAAGCAAAATGAAAAATGAACTTAAGTGTAATATTTAGTTGGCAGTTTAACTACAAAGAGAGGAATTATTTTAAGTAACTTTATCATATAGCAATTTGACTGTACATTCCCTAATAGAACATATCAAAAAGACAAAAAAAAAAATCTTAAACTGTTTTCACTAATCATAATGTTAATAATAACATTGGTATTTCTATTCTGGAACCAAGATTTTCAGCATGAGAAAGGATACATAAACATAAAATCAAAAGTAAAAATTCCTAAATCTGAATTGGAATTATCAGCATTAACTCACAATGTATTCTCTTTAAAAATTTATTTTTTTCTGAGCTCTACTCCCTGAAAGGGCCTACAAGGAAAACAAAAATCAATCCAGTGAGCACCCCTAGAGCTCAGCTTTGGTCTCTTAATGCCATTTACCACTAAAAAGAATCAAGACTCCCTGGAAAAACAGCTGATTCCAGATTTGGGGAAGAAAATGTGCAAGATGAACCTGCAACATCTTGTTACACAAGAAAGCAAGGAAACTATGAAAGATTACTGGAATTGTGTCAAAAGAACTTAGCAGCAAATGTGAAGGGACTCACTATACAAAGGGACAATTTCAGCATAAAAAAATAATAACTGCGGGGAGTTGGGGATCCAAACCCACAGTCTCGGGCGCGACGTAGGGGAGGCCGCAGCCGCAGTTTTGCCCCCGTGTCCGGCGGAGGCGGCCACGGCGCCGACGGCCCAAGTATATAGAATTTAAGCATTCTCTCAGAAGTGTATGGTAGAGCTAAAGAAGACAGCCAACCAAGGGTCATCTGAAATTGTGACTGGCTAATAATCCCAGGACAAAGTTAGAGATCACTACTCAAGCATAAGGCCTCTACAAAGATGTTTGATATAAAGGCTTAAGCTGAGTATGTTGTGGAATGGGCTGCAAAGGACCCATATGGCTTCCTTACAACAGTTATTCTGGCCCTAACTCCATTGTTTCTAGCAAGTGCTGTACTGTCTTGGAAATTGGCCAAGATGATCGAGGTCAGGGAAAAGGAGCAAAAGAAGAAGCAAAAACGTCAAGAAAATATTGCAAAAGCTAAACGACTAAAAAAGGATTGAAGGACTGAACAGGCTCTGCAACCAGAGGAAAATCATCTGGAAAATTATGCAGCTTTGGAAGGACCCATTAAGGTTTCTTTTCAGATCTTGTGACAGTATTATTTAGTAAACGAAGTTTGAGCATGTGGAAGAATCATGTTAGCTCTCACCTGTACTATAGCAACTTTTAGGCTTCGGTGTAGAAGTGTGTTGACAGTTACTGTAAATTGGCATTTATTATGCTACAGATTCTTTATAACTGACTTAGTCATTTGCCTTTTTGCAGCATATGTACTAAAGTGAAAACATCCTGTGGAGAAAAATGGCTTTAGATTATGGACTATATTCAAATAATGGCTTAAAATGGGGTCCTGTTCTGGACAAAGGAGATTAAGAATGTAAAAATCAGAATTGTCCTGAGGTGAAAAGCATGTTTTGGCTTAAAAGAGATACAGTGTATTAATCACATCTTCTATGATTATTACTTATTTCTTGAAATAGAGTCATTTCTGGCTTCCTCAAAGCAAAGTATTATTCAACGAGTACTTCTATTTGCTGTATTTTTCTCATTTTAGCTTTTGAGATACTGGTAATTACCAGACATTCTGCATTTTTAAAAATCTAATTTTATAAAGAATTCTCTTATTATCTTGACCATGTAGAATACCACTTACTGGATATAACAATTTTTGTACTTATGAACACTGCCATTTTCTTGGAGATGACTTGAGTAGAGCAACACTATGATTTAAAGCTTGGAGTAAAAATGCCAAACCTTGTAGTACCTTGGAACCAGTTAATTCTCACTTGTGCTATAAGTAGAAATGTGAAGTAGTTAAAATGTCTTATCAAATAATTTGCTGATTATATAATATACCACTTTTGTTTTTCATTCCATTCTTTTAATTCATGTGGTAGTGATGTCCTTTACTTTTTTGATCAAACAGGTTCATGGTGATCAAACAGGTTCATGGTGAAAAGTTCCTCTTTTAAGGAACTTTTAAAGAGTAACAGTTAAGTCATATTTCATAAATGGTAAAGAAAGGCTTAACAGTTGGAAAAAGTTTGTTTAGCATAGTATTAGTTGGGTGAAAAAGGTGTAAATCATGTCAAAATTAGAATGTGTTATAGTTAGAAATAAAGGGCTGAAGGATATTTCCTTCAGTTAAGTAGTATAACTGGAACTTTTTACTCTTTAACATGGCTTTGATAAATGCACGGTTAATAATTTTATTTGTTGTCAGTAATTAATAGCTTATTAATGTTTTCCTCACCCTGATAATGAATCTTAAATTACAAAAAAATTGTCTAAAAGCTTTAACTTAAAAATGAAACTAGATATTGAAATAAATTTGATACATTTTTATAAAAAAAAATAACTGCAATGAATTGAAAAATATAAATTATGCTTAAAAACCCATGAGTGCATAATGATACAAAGGGAAAAAAAACCCTCATTGGTCATCTACGTGGGATGCTAGGGAACAAACTCTTCATTCTGAAAACTGACAAAGGTAAAGAAGCAAGCATTTATCCTGCTGTTCTTGTAGGGACTATACCTGAGGATAGCCAAATAATAGATTAGGGAAAGTTCTTTATATAAAACAAGTTGATAAAATTAGAAATCACTATTTCACACCTCTTAATGAATCTAGGTGATACTCATTAATGGCCACTAAAACTATCAGATGAAAAGCTGATGGGAGTAATTTAATAATGGATGGATAAGGCCTGATTCCACCATCAATCCTGTCACAAAAAACACAGTAAGACATTCCATGTTTCCTAAAATGATGCAATAGGAAATACAGATCAGCATGTACACAGTGTTCTTACCAAAAATCAAACTTCAATTTGAGCAGTTTTGTAGATCTAACCACCAGTTTATAGGAAATAAAGAGGACAGAGGAACATATTAACCATGGGGATATGATTAGCAAAAGCCAGAATGTAGGAAATACTATGGGACAAAATGACCCAGTTTCTTCAACTAATAAATTACAAGAATAAAAAGTGAAAGAGAATCTATAGATTAAAAAGGAAATGAGACATACTGCCCAAAAGTAAGGTGTGGACCTTAGATCTAGACCTGAACAAACAAAATGGTGGGGGGGGGGTGAAAGAAAAAAAAATTGAGACAATCAGGAAAATATCTGATAACAGTAAAGAATTCCTGCTAATTTTTGGAGGATAGTGGTAGAGCAGTTTTATTACATGTTAAAAAACACACAGGGCTTCCCTGGTGGTGCAGTGGTTAAGAATCCACCTGCCAATGCAAGGGACACAGGTTTGAGCCCTAGTCCGGGAAGATCCCACATGCCGCGGAGCAACTAAGCCCGTGCACCGCAACTAAGCCCGTGCACCACAACTACTGAGCCTGTGCTCTAGAGCCCGTGAGCCACAACTACTGAGCCCGCGTGCCATAGCTACTGAAGTCCACGTGCCTAGAGCCCATGCTCCGCAACAAGAGTAGCCACCGCAATGAGAAGCCACCACAATGAGAAGCTACCACAACAAAGAGTAGCCCCCGCTCGCCGCAACTAGAGAAAGCCTGCACACAGCAACGAAGACCCAATGCAGCCAAAAATAAAATAAATAATAAATAAATAAACACATAAGTATTCAGGTATGCAATTATATGATAGCTAGGATTTGCTTAAAAATAATCTGGGAGGGGAGGGGAGGTGAATGCCTAAATGACGCAAGACGAAACGTATATTGCTAACTACTGAAGCTGGGTGATGGGCACGTGGGGTTCATGACACCATTCTGTCTACTTTTGTATGTTTGAAATTTTTTTTGTTTTTGTGTTTGAAAAATTTTATAATAAATAGTTGTTTTAAATGAAATTCAAGCTAGGAAAAAAAAAAGTAAGTCACACATCATATCAGTATTCTGATCAAATCACCTCACCCAGGGTCCTTATAGGACTGTGCATGATCAGGTCTCCCACTACTTACTTCTCTGACCCCACTCCTTCCCTTGCTTACTCTACTCTAACCAACAAGCATCCTTCCTTGCTATTCCTTGAGTACATCAGTCACACTTCTGCCACAGAACCTTTGCACTTGCTGTTCCCTCATCTTAGAACATTCATCTCCCAGTGTCTGCCTGGCTCACTCCTTCACTTCCTTCAGATCTCTGCTCATCCACCACCTTCCTAATGAGACCTTCCCTGATCACCCTATATAAAACAGCATGATCCCATGGCTAGCATTCCTTACCCACCTTAGTTGGGGGATATTGTTTTCTATGCCACTTCTCCCATTCTGACACCTGACCTCCTATGTTCATTTAAATGCGTTTCTCCCCAACAACCTCCACAAGGGGAGGGACTTTGTCTTGTTCACTGCTCTACCTTCTAGGCCTATAATAGTGCATAACTGCCTTTGCATACTGTGGGAGCTAAATAAATACTTGTTGAATAAATAACTCTGGATCAGAAAAGCAGAGAAAGTAGTTGTGGGCATAGGGAGCAGAATGGGAGGAGGAAGGAGAGAGCAGATGGTCACAAAAAAGCAGAGATAAGATTGGAAAAGGTCACAGAGCCCTTCCTTCTGGTTCTGAGCCATTCACAAGTCACAGCTATACTTCTTGAGTTGCTCAACTTCAAGCTGCTCTTCAACTTTGACTTCACTTGCTTTTCATTATTTTCAACTGAAAGTTTTTAATATAGAAGCTTTGGTACCTTTCCCGAACACTGGCTGTAGCTGACACACAGAGAAAGAAAGGTACAAGGGAACCCCAAAGACTCCTCAACATTCAAAGCTCCAGGAGCAGCTCCTTTCTGCCTATGGTATGGGAGAGAATGGAGCACAGTGGAGAGACTAGTGTTTGGGATCAGATTGGCCAGAAGAATTCTGACTTTGTAACTACTTGTAAGTAAGTAATTTGGGAAAGTTAGCACCTCTGTCCTCCAGTTTTCTCACCAATAATATAGAAATATTAACAGCTAATTTGCTCTGCTTGCATGAAGATGAAGTAAAGTTAGTGGCTGGCATATTATAATCCAGTGGTGCTCAGAGCTGGTTACCCATCAGAATCACCCAGTGAGCTTCTGAAAAATATAGATTTGTGGACCCCAACCTCTACCTACTGAACCAGGAATTACACAGACAGGGCCTAGAAATGTATACAGAATGTCATTATAACATGCACTTCTGGATGCATTTCTGACTTTTATACAGCCACTGTATCTGGGAACTGTTGTCTTAAGAAACCAATAATAGAAGTTATATTACGAAAACTTGAGGAATATTCACAAGTAACTGATAAAAACTACATTACTGTTTTAAGTTATTATTTAACTTCACATGTAAATAGCCTTGAATTCCAATTAGACTTCAAACTTCTTAAGGACAGGAATCATGTATTCCCCAAAGCACCTAGCACAGAATTACTATGCACACAGAAGTTGTAGAAGAAATACTTGTTAAATGACTCAATAAATAAGAATAATAACCAATTTTGTAAATAATATACCAACACCATTTTAAAACAATAAAATTAAAAATACTAGTCTTTGAGATTATTCCTGACAAAGCTGTCTTCCAATGACATAGTCTTCACATTTATCCGTGCAGTTTTAGTTACAGAAATACTAAAAGAATCTTACTATAAGGTATTACATTTACCATGTGGTCTCGTGGCATATGGGTCAGTAGGTTCATAAAGAACTTCGAGGTATGGATCAGATGGTTTCTAAGATCCCTTCTAACTCCTCTATGAAAAGGAAGCATTTAGGCAGTGTCTTAAAGAATAAACTGGATGTAGCAGATAGAATAAGTGTGGGAAAAGAACATTCCATGGGAGGTCATCATATTCATAATGATGATTCTTCTAGTGGGGAATGAAATAAAACAAAGATAAAAACAGATGAAAGGATTTTTCACAAAATGTAATTAGCAGAAAAAGAATGAGGAAATGAATGAATGATTACCTCGCTAAAATTCCCAATTAATATCAAAATGATTTGGTGGTGGCATTTCTTGCCAAAAGAGAGTATGTATTTGAGAGGTGTGTGAAAATAGAATGGCTGATCCATTTGCCAGGTAGATGTTTAGTGGACTGCGAACTCCACTTTTCTAACACATTTCGGGATAACCAGAGTGCCAGTCTGTGGTAATGATAGAACCCAGCTAAACAGAAAATTCAAAGGCATTCTTCTGTGCATTGACGAGGTTCACTCTGACCATCAAGAGTAACCACCAGGCAGGCTACTGGTCTGGCCAGAATCAAGGTCAACATCTCAAAGCATGGGCAGGCACATTACGGAGCTCTTCCAGAAATAAGATCACAGTGTCAATAACTGAAATCTCTGAGACAGAAATAAAGGGAAGGAAACTGAGGGAGAGAGAAGCAGATATACATAATGGACAGTGTGGTTAAAATGAAAGCCAACAGGGGACTATTTGTTTCTCCAGCACATTCTGTGAAACACTGAACAAAAGTCAAAGTGGATTAGACTTTAAGGAGTGGGCGGGGGAGTACCAAAACTTATTAGATGCATCAAAATTTAGGTTGAAGAAATTACTTCTCACATTGTGAAAGGGGTTAATGAAGATACATTTGAGATGCTCTATTTATTAATTTATTTATTTATGATCATTTTAAGATATGGAAGTGAAAAAGGCAAAACAAAGGGTAGCTGGAGCGATGGGCTTATTAAACTGGCTCTGAATTCATTAAGGAGAGATAAATAGGAAAAACATTAAGACATAAAAAAATATTGAAGAAAGTAGACAAAATAAATGATGTAAGGGTTGTCCAGTTTATGCTAAATATAACCGAGAGAAGTATTAACTAGATCAACAGAAAACGCCAGCCTGGAGAGATTTTTAAAGTACCAAGAGCAAAACTAAAAAGACATTCAAGAAGAACTATAGGAAGTCACGGAAGTGAGATACAAAAAGAGAAAGAAGTGGATTTCTCATTCTAAACAGTCGTTATTTAGAAGCAATCATTAAGAAAATCATACCCATTGAACACTCCTGGGTTTACAATTATAGTAGGAGAAAGCAATAACCACTTTATATGACATGGTTTAGCAGAAAGAGATTGGCCTTTAGGTGCAGACAGTGCTAGATACAAAACATGGCTCTACTGTACCAATTCCTAGCCTTGTAACTTTAGCAAGTTAAGCCTCTGTGACCCTCTGTTTCGTCTGTTAACGACAGCAATGATACCTACACCTTATAAGACCATTGCATTGGAGGTAATGCACATAAGGTACTTATCACAGCACTTATCACAGGTAGGTGCTGCTGTTAATGTGATAATCATTAATATTATTGGTTTCATAAATATTATGTAGCAAAGGAGTCAGTCAACGAAAATTGATTGGACATGTATTATATGCCAGGGTGGTAGTGGGAGGTGCTAAGAAGATATAAAAGACAACTGCAGACACTTATTTCAAAGGAGGAAAAAAAAAAGTCTAGGAAACATGATAAAACATTAGAAAATATTTTAATAGCATTCTATTTTGTACTTTTTTAAAAAGTCTTCTCTTCTTGCTGAGATTGAAGCTTTGAAAATATATAAGACAGCCAGCTTTTTAATGTATCAATACATACCATAGGAACACATACTGCAAACGTTCATACCAGCAACATAATGGTCTGTAAGCTAAAGGAAAAGAATTAGCATATATGCAAAAAAGATTGTTATTGGGGCTAATGAGGCAAGGGAAAGTCTAGGTTAGAACTGCCAGGAGGGATCTACAATCCAGAGGCCCATCCAAATCATAGGTACACCTTGGCTCTAAGAACAAGGTACTGGTACAACAGTTTCTACAAAATATGCCCTGCACTCATCAATTCTTGTGACCCAGGAGGAGGAGTGGCCAAAAAGACAAGACCTAAAGAACACACAGCTTCAGCAGGCCAAGGCACCCAAGTGAAAGAGTTCAAAGCTTAAAACACAAGAGGTATCTGCCTAGAGGATTTAAAAGGATGAATTAAAATTAAAAGCTCTTATATAATAATATAAACTAAATATATAAATCTCAAATTAACAATTAAAATTATTTCAATTTACCTGATTGCTTAGAATTTCTTTCTTTCCACTGAATATTTTTGCATTTGATCTGGTTTTGTCTCTCTTTTCGGAGTCGTTCTAATCTTTGAGCTTGAAAAGAAATATTATAACTATAAGTTTGTCAATGAAAGTTTACTATAAACAAAGACATAATTAACTACCTTTATATGAATAA
>NW_006799073.1:139139-166678 GCF_000442215.2 Lipotes vexillifer | reverse complement strand
GTAGGGAAAAAGTCATAAAATTTTAAAGGTGGCACCCCTGAAAAGCAAATACCAACAAAAACATGAAAATATTCTTGATTTATAATTGAAATTAGAGGATATAAAACATTAATAGAGATCATAAAGATAGTATTAACATGGAAGAGAATAATAAAATGTGAAAACTTCTGTGATTAATATGACATTTCATTATATAAATCATTAATAACGGTCTTAAAGGAATTTTAATGCACAAATGAACTGAAGTGAATATTACATTACAGGAATAAAATTACTGTTATGAATTACTCTACCCGTTTCAAAAATTAAAGATAAATGAACTCAGACTAGACTATTAAAGTTTTAAATATAAAATCCTTTATCTAAAAATCATGAAAATTATAAAATGTCAAAGCTATATAAATTAGCATAGCTTTTCTTCAGTGGGCTGAAACAGTTTATAGGTAGTAAAATAAATGATTTGTATCTTTGTAACATTAGTCAAATCTTAAAAAGAACAATTTTTCTTACACAAAATTTTAAGATATGCTGAAAGGATTAAAAAGTAAATTCCCTGGTCGCTAGGATACCTCACAATCCTAATTAATTATTAGCATCCAAGTACTAGCTTAAGAAATTCCAACAACAATAACAAAAGCATCATCTAAAATTTTGCATTTGTGATTATATTACCACTGGCTGATCAACCTTCAAAAGTCAGTGAACTGATCTTTTAAAGAAATACTGTCCAGCATACATTAACAACTGCTGCACAAGGAGACTACAATGGGAAAGAAAGTCACAACTGATGTCACCTCTTCAAATTAGTTTCCTCTTGCTAATCTTCAACTTCCTATCCTGGCACAACGCTAATAAAATAAATAAATAAAATAAAGTTTTCTTGCAACCATTTCCAAGATAGGAAATCTTACATTCCTGCCTTAGCCCTGTGGTAGGGAAACACTGAAACTAATCTTGCCAGAAAATTAAACTATGCTGGCAAAAGCATTCTGACAATGTCACTATATCTAACCAAATTCCACGGAAGAAAAATACACTCAATTGCAATTAATAAATGTGAAGGGTACAGCAAAGTAATATAATCATAAAGCTCTCAATTTAGCGGCATTCTCCTACTGAAATCCATTCAACCTGTCATAAAAGATATCATCTCAATAACTTGCAAGGAAGTCAGTTTCAACTAGAGAACCGAGAATCAATGGTTCTAAATTATATTCAAACCTTCACTCAAATCCTATTTTGATAAAAGTTCCTTTAGATACTGGGAAATGCTATTAATTATTTTCATCACAAGAGCAAATTATTCTTTGTAGATGTCACAGAATGCTGAATTCTGAACCAAAACCTTAACATGATTTGCACTGTGAATTGTATCCTGCTCTACCTGCAGTACTCCTTTACATACATTTTACATTTGGACTGTGAAAATAAACATATAAATATTTTCAGTGTTCTACTATATATCCTGCCGTTACTTTTCCTGGGAGTTAGCAGGTTATTGCTACTGATTAGGAGATTATATTTTTTGATTATCTAAAAAAAATAAATTATTTTGTAGAATACCCTGCCATATTTGAACAACTAGATTATAAAGTCTAAATAATTTATCTAAGTAAAGGACTTGGTTTATCACATTGCCCTTGAAATGCTCCCAAAAAACTTAAGCTGGCAAAGGGGAATGATAAGTGTTTCAAAGCTAACGACTAAATAGATATATGCTAACTAAAGTTGAGCATTTTCAAGCCACAATTATCAAAGGGTAGAGATCAACTAAATAAAGGTAATGTATCAAAAACAGGGGCACCTTTTCTAATCTCACACCCAGTGTAGGAATTCCTACTAAAAGCAGGCCTAACAAATATTCAGTAGTCTCCCTCCGAACCCCATACCCCGCTAAATTCCTCCAGGGCAAGAACTGTCTCGGGCAGCAGCACCCTTGGCTGGTCAGCACTCTGTATTAAAGTTTATCATGTCAACCTGAAATCGACCTTCAGGTAGTCTGCCTACTGGGAATAATGTTGCTCTGTGAAGATACACAAAACAGTCCACTTCCCTCTCTACACAGTCACTTTTTAGAAACAGAACGCTCCTCTCAGAGCCAACTTTTTCACCTATTCTTCCTCTGTCTGCTTCCTTATCCCTCTTCTGTCTACCTCCTTCTAACAGCATCAATCCAGAGACTCTCCATTCACAGTCATAGAGATGGAGAGATTGCTTAGACTCACTGTTAGTGTAATACACGCACATTCCTGTTAACGCACAGTAACTTTCCCCATTAAACCCATGCCAACATTATGCATTATTCTATAAGATTGTTTACTGATTTAAAGCTCAGAAGACATGACTAAAAGGCAACGTTTACCTGTATTTGAGCGTCTTCTAATACCAAAGTCCCAACTTGAGGTAATATCGACTGACTGGGCATATACATAGCCCTGAGTCTCACCACTGCTTCCCTGAATTTCTGACCCACTGTCTCCAGGCATTGAAGGAGGATGAATCTTCTCTAGGTCAACATCATGATCAATGAGAACCATCTCACACATTCCTGTGTCATCACTGGTCACATGTGACTGTCGAATATGAGCTAGAATGATAGTTGGATTGTCCAAGAAGGCCATCCTTTCTGTGGGCCAATTTCCTTAAAAGGCTATTTTCTTCTCTTCATATTGTTTCACAGGCTCACCTACCTAGAAACACGATGTACATAGCAACATTTAAGAATAAGGCAGAAAATGACTGAATAATTGTTCAAACAAATTCAATGTGGTAAAATGCTACCTTGAAAACCAACATTTGTCCCTGTAGCTAGGAGCTTAAAAGGATTAAGTCCAAGCTGAAAGGAAATCCTTATAAGCTCTAGGGGCTACCACTCTAGTCAAGGAGATCTCCATGGTATCAGAGAAGATGGCTTACTCTTTTACAAAACAAGTAACAGTAACTCCTTAGGCCATTCAAAGTACATAACCACTGTTAAAACAATAAATTTTCCTTTCTTTCTTCCTTCATTCCCATGCAGTCTTCTCATTACTTTATAAGGTCATGGGCGAACAAGCTGTATTTTCCTCAAATGATGCGCTAAAGTATGAAACTGTATTTCAGTTTACATTCCCCCCTCCTGCCATATGGTTGTGAAATGTCTAAAAGGGCACAGACAATGCTTTCTGAGTTACCAGGAATTTTACAAAAATGGACCACCAAAGTAATTTTGTTCAATAAATACATTTTCCTTCCTTCTGATTTAAGATAGTATTGTACTTTTAAAATAAAACTTATTAATCAAACTTCTCGGCTACCAGATTAATTTCTTATTTTAGAAACCTAATTATAAGAACTGCTTCCTGAATCCTGTTAAAACTGTAACAATGTTTATTCTGGGAACAAAACGGTACCTCCTCAGTTAAATGGGAATACTCAACAAAGAAAATATTACAGAATAGTAGTTAGGAAGCTAAGGGCCTATAGGCAGAACTGGGTTCAAATCCTGGCCCTATCACTCGCTAGCTATGTGATCTTGGTCAAAATAACTTTAACCTCAGTGAGCCTGTTTTCTTTCTTCATTTGTGAAATGGGGATTGCAGGGAAGAAAGGATATATAGAAGATTAGGTAGGTAAAATGCTCAAAAGAACAGCTGGTACATAATTTAAAATTAGCTGTTATTAGTAATAATGATGATGCTGATGGTAAAAATATCATTACCAACTTCAGTTTTCAATTCTTCTTTAAAATAATCCTAAAATATATCAACAATTTATCCTTCTATCGTTAAGTTCACAGCAGGTAAAGTAAGTGCCTGCTTCCTTTGTAACAGAGGACTCTGCAGGTCATCTGGGTCATCTCCCTGCTCCTCTAAAACCATTATGAAGTGCAAGGAATGTGAACGGTAGACTGAATATGTTCCTAGGAACAGTCCTAGAAGATATTTATTTTTAGAAAGACCTAGAACACCAGATTTTCTTGTCATTTGTTTCTTCTAGAAATGGAACATAGGGGGAAATCTAGTTAAAAAATCATTATAGCTAACTGAAGTTTTGAAATTTTTTGTCTGGCAACATATCCTTCTATTAACCTCACCTGGTGGATCTTAAAGATACTGAGATTAAGGGTAAGTTAGACTAAGGAGCATCTCTGATCAAGTGAATTACATTAATTTTCACTTTTTCCCTTAAATATTCACTAAGTACTTATTTTACACTGAAGCTAATAGGAAATGCAAAGGTGAGTAAGGTATGCCTGAGTCAAAAAGTTTATACCCTAATATAGACTTAGTATATTTCCTAATATCATGGGATTCTTCTAAATGTCAAATATCTGAGACATTTAGTCGCAGAAACATTAATGTCAGCCAACCACTTCAAGTGTATTAATCAGAAAAAAATTACAGAAATAAAGGGAAGCATTTAAGTTTCACTTGTAAAAATAAATTCTTATATAACCACAAAGACATATACAACCATAGATTTAGTTATGACAGTATTTGTTTTGTAACAGAACCATGGAATCACAGATCAACAGATCTACAAACATCTTTATAGCAATCACGACAAGCATCTTCCCCATGAAAGTGAGGCAACTAGGCACCTGCATAGGGGCAGGTGTTTTCAACTTCATATTGATTCATTCTCCCCTGCAAAAACAAGGGCTTTCAGTGAGAAGCCACATATTTAATGGGTGTTCTGGCACCAAAAAGTCAAAGGACAAAGCGGCAAAACTATACTGGGGTACCTTCAACAGAATACTTTTCAGGAAAATGAACCTGTTTCATCACCTTATGAAGAAAAGTTATGGGCAAACACTTCTGAAGGCACATACCAACTCCCTAACTATCCTAACAGAACAGAGGCCCCCAAAACACCCTAACATGAGCAGGTATCTTCTCTATTAGTACACTATGACTTCATACAGTGAGGAATCTGTATGAATCACTCAACAAATATTTATTCAGTTCCAGTTCTGACAGGGAACTCCCACAGGACTGCCCTGGGAAACATGTTTTCCACCTCCTATGATGTACTTGAGGATTCAGACTGTAAGTTCCGCAAGGACAGGGGCCATAATACCATATCCTTTCTGGCAACAAAGAATCTTACACACAGCTGGAATTCAATAAATGTTGCTGTCTGACTTCCAAGGACTACACAATTTTGTTTCAGAGATAAGTCACATATGAGCATGTCGTATGTAAGTGTGATTATAAAGAAAGAATTGCTTTTTAAAAAAATTAATACAGGTACAAGAGCTTCTCTACAATGTGCGCTTCAAAACTGTCACCCTTCAAAATTGTCACTATCAACTTATTCCAAAACTACTTTTCACAACCAAAAGAATACGTTTTAATCACCTGGACAGCAGCAAATTATCATTTGAAGGTAGATTTGATTTCTAAAACAAAATATTCCAAACACAGACAAAAAAGCAAATTATTTTCTCTGATCAGTTGTGCAAAGGTCAAAGATCTTTAAAACCAAATGCTGGCAGGGGTTCAGAGAAATGGGCACTCTCGTGTACTATAAGAGGGAATGAAAATTGGGACTTTTTAGAGGGTAATTTGGTAGTATATATCAAAGTGTAAAACATGAATACCCTTTGGACAACCCCACTTCTAGGATCTGCTCTAAGGAAATAACTGCAAAAATATTTAACTCAGGATTGTAATACTGAAGATCTGAAAGTAACCTAAATATCCATCAACACTGCATATGCCAGGAAATATACATACAACAGAATACTACACAGTAATTAAAAATACTTGGTAGGGCTTCCCTGGTGGCGCAGTGGTTGAGAGTCCGACTGCCGATGCAGGGGACACGGGTTCGTGCCCCGGTCTGGCAAGATCCCACATGCCGCGGAGCGGCTGGGCCCGTGAGCCATGGCTGCTGAGCCTGCGCGTTCGGAGCCTGTGCTCCACAACGGGAGAGGCCACGGCAGTGACAGGCCTGCGTACATCAAAAAAAAAAAAAAAAACTTGGTAAAGAATGGATAAACAAAATGTGGTAAACACATACAATGGAAAGTTATTGAGCCTTAAAAAGCAAGAAAATTCTAAGACATGCTACAACATGGATGAACCGTAAGGACATTACGCTAAATGAAATAAGCTAGTCAGAAAAGGACAAATGCTTCATGACTCCACTTATATGAGGTACCTAAAGCAGTCAGATTCATAGAGACAGAAAGTAGAATAGTCTTTGCCAGGGGCTGGGGGGAGGGGAGAATTGGGAAGTAAGTGTTTAATAGGTATGTGTCAGTTTGGGAAGATGGAAAAGTTCTAGAGATGAATGGTATTAATGGCACATCAATGTGAATGTGCTTAATGCCACTGAATTGTATACTTAAAAATGGTTAGGGGGCTTCCCTGGTGGCACAGTGGTTGAGTGTCCGCCTGCCGATGCAGGAGACGCGGGTTCGTGCCCCGGTCCGGGAAGATCCCACATGCTGCAGAGCGGCTGGGCCCATGAGCCATGGCCGCTGCACGGGTTCGTGCCCCGGTCCGGAAAAATCCCACATGCCGCGGAGCAGCTGGGCCCGTGAGCCATGGCCGCTGAGCCTACGTGTCCGGAGCCTGCGCTCCGCAATGGGAGAGGCCACAAGAGTGAGAGGCCCGCGTACCACAAAAAAAAAAAAAAGGTTAAAATGGTAAATTTTATGTTGTACATACTTTACCACAATTTTTAAATGTCTGTTAAATGCCAGATTAAACAAATTTAAATAGGCTTTTTTCTTGCTGTTTAATTACAGCACTTCTCAAAGTTTTTAAACTACTAATGTATTATATATTGTGAATCTCCAAGAGGGGGTAATCTAGTAACGTAATATATTCCAAATTCCAAACTTATTTGATCCCTAAACATTTTTTCCTCTAGAAACACTAAAACATATCAATGTATAACTGAGTTTCACAGACATGGTTTAGAGATTCTGCTCTTCACTTTTACAAATGGCCTTGAATGCCTTCCCTGAACATCACCAATTCTTGACTCTCCGAGATAGTCAATGCTTTTTAATATATATCATTAAGCTATCAGATAAACAATAATTAGATTGTTAGTAGATGTCCTACTTTTCAGATTTTCCCACTTTCTAACTCCAGGTTCCTCAAAGCATAAAGATTTGTTTTACTAAAAATGGAAGCAGGTATTTCCCTGGTAGTGCAGTGGTTGAGAATCTGCCTGCCAATGCAGGGGACACAGGTTCGAGCCCTGGTCCAGGAAGATCCCACATGCCACGGAGCAACTAAGCCTGTGCGCCACAACTACTGAGCCTGTGCTCTAGAGCCCGTGAGCCACAACTACTGAGCCCGCATGCCACAACTCCTGAAGCCCACACGCCTAGAGTCTATGCTCCACAACAAAAGAAGCCACCGCAATGAGAAGCCCCCGCTCGCTGCAACTAGAGAAAGCTTCGTGGCAACGAAGACCCAACACAGCCAGAAAAAAAAAAAGGAAGCAAAAGGGACAACCACAGAGAGTGAGTGGGAGGATAGTAAGAGATGTCCCAAAATGACATGGCCATTTTTAATGTACTGGATGGTCTCCTTTCATACTTCATTCATTCAACAAATATTTATTAAGTTCCTACTGTATGCTAAGTGTGGTTCCAGGTGCAACTTGGATGCTATTACCACTTCACATAACCATTTGATTTGTGTTCACTAATGATCATGTAACCTGCCTGTGGTAACTTGAAGCACGTCCTAACAGGGTAGTAAATTTTTAGTAGGCTTAAATGGGTATCAAGTCTTAATATAAGTATATTCTTAATAATAACTTTATACACATACACCCTCCAAACTTTATTTGCAATGTATTATTAAAAAAACAAAAGCAAAAACATAAGGTACAACACAGTAAAAAAGTAGATGGGCAAAGGGGAAGTAAGTTAATATGAATCCATAAGCCAGTGCATGCCATGTACATTTTCTGCAGGTAGAATGGAGAATCCCAGAAGCAAAAAGCAATGATAATAGCTAACCTTAACTTATTATAAAAGCTAGACTTGTTGTTCCCTTTTTACATGGATTAATTCATATAATTCTCAAAATAACCCCATAAGATGGTAACTATTTTTACCCCCATTTTATAGATGAAAAAACTGAGGCAAAGTAAGAAACCTGCCCAAACCCACACAGCTAATAAGTAAATAGAACCAAGTAAATAGAACCAATAAACCCAAGAGCTTGGGATCTTAACCACTCTATAGCCTCTCAAAACAAAGAGGAACAAAAACTACAACAGCTATAATAAACATGATTTTTTAAAATCCTGTTGTTGAGTTCCAGGGCCTAAGAGAAATTTCTCCCATGGGTCCTTGTGAAAGATGTAACACAGTAAATGTGTTATGCAGTAGACTAGACCCTTAGCCTTCCCTCCACTAATGCAACAGTGATTTGTACAACAGCAAGAAATAAGCAGCACACATAATCGTTCAAAACTAAAAATCATAAAATTTTACACATGAAATGAACTCCAGAGATCATCTACTTGTTGACCTGAAACCACAGAGAAAGGTTTACTTTAAATCCCCAGTTAGGTCTAAGTATCCTTCTGAAAATCCCTAGAAATTCATGCAACTTCAGCTACAAAGTCCATACCTAAAATATTCTGTCTCTTTAAATAACCCCACCAGAAGCAAATGCGTCCTCCTTATACTTCTTCACTCCCTAAGGACCTGAGATAGTAACGTGACTTCAAATGCTCAAGTCCAGCCAGTGGTTGTTCCTGGACTTTCAAAACACTACACACTCACTTCCCTCTGCCAGACAGACTTCAAGCTGCCCTCACCTGCAATCTGTGAAAAGTTGTCTGAATAAGCAACAGCCTGGGGCTTCTCAAAGGTCTGCAAACTCCCAATCAAAAATTACTGCTGCCCCATCAATGTGTCATATAAATGTTGGCATGTTAATTGTGTATTTATAAGATTGTTAATGGTTAGTTAATTTACCTCCCACACTATTATTGTACTTGAAATGATTTAAAGTCTGCTGAGGGAGTTAACAACATGTAACAGCAGATCCAAGATTTTTTTTTTTTACCTTTCCACACTGTACCCCGACTTCATGCTATTAGCAGGAGGCAAGTTGAACCTGATTCCTACACAAGATTCCTTAAGAATGTTATAGAAGCCTCACATTTATTCTGCACAACAAGAAATGATCACAAGAAAAACGAAGCCTTTTTATTATGTACATTTATAAAAACCAAGCAGACCCTGTTTTTTAGTAAGATTTCAAAGTTCTTTGATCTAATTAAAGTTCAGAATTCATAACCCCTGGAGTTAGAAAATAAGTGAAATGACCATTAAAATAAAATGCACTTTATTGATTTTAAATCTCTTTTTCTAACTCTCTCCAATTTAACTCTAAATTAAATATTCATTTATTTTTTAGAAGAGTAAAATTGAGCCATTTTTTCCCCTCGGGGAATTAAAATCTTCTCCATGTGAATATGCCTAATTTAATTAAACAGTAAACAGTGAGACCTTTTATCTGGAGAGCTTAATTTTTCCCTTCACATTTTTATTTCTATACTTTGACTAAAAGTACTTACAAGACCAAATTACAACAACAGAAAACAAATGATTGTATCTTCTTTCGAATAATATGGGATTCATTCACTAAACATCATTGAGAACTAGGCACTGGGACTCCTACAAAAAGGTACATGAACACTGGCCTGCATCCTCCAGAGGCTTACAGGCTTCAGCAGATGAGCTACGTCGTGTACATACATAACAGTAATATAAGGCAATATACTACCCATCAAATAAGACACTAAGACAATATATTTTCCAAGAGACAAGAAAGTTACAGAAGGCTTTAGGAAGGAAGAAGGGTGGGCAGGCTTTCATTAGGCAAAAACACAAGAACAGTAACAGATGACAATTACTGAGCTTCTTACTATCAGCTGTACTTTTCATGTAACAACATATTTCATCCTTACTACCACCCCAGAAAGTAGGTATTACTATTGCCCCCATTTTATAGATTATTTTAAAAATTAAGGCTTAAAGGCGTTAAGTAACTTGCCCAAGGTCACTTGGTAGATTTTTGAGTCTTTGCAGCTCCTCCCATCACTGGGCTCACTTGTAATTTGCTGTGACCAACAGAATGTAGTTGAAGTAATGTGGGACTGCTGAATCTCGGTCTCAAGACACTTTGCAGCTTCTGCTACAGCCTTCTTTGGACCACATATGAATCATGGGAAGAAGCTCGGGATAAAAGACCAAATGCAGAGAGGCTCAGCCGTTGATCATTCCAGCTACTGTGATGCCACCCCCACTGTGAGTGACTGAGGCCATCTGGGACCAGCCAGACCCTCACCAATCTACCAGGAGACCAGGTCTCCTCTCCTATCAAATATCTTCTGTGGACAGAGGGAAAGGGACCCTGGCCCTTGATTTTTCTTTCCTTGTACTACTAACCTCCACCTGAAATGTCTCTGAATCTTACCATCTGCCAAGATCCAGTTAAAGGGAGACTGGTACAGTACAGTGTCTCTCAAACTTGTCCACGGACACACCTGAAGGGCAGAGGAGAGTAACCATAAATCAAGGTAAGAGAGAACCTAGGGGGAGCCACATAAAGCAACATGCTGTAAGAAATTTATTTTTAGAATTCATTCATATTTTGCATTCTATCCTATAACATACTGAACCTGTATTTGTTTTAATAGAAAAAAATATTTTACCTTTGAATATAGTCACTAAAACTGATAGTCCAGGAAGATGTGCCTTGCTTACTTTGTGGCTTCCAGGACTGACTAGCACATACTGAGATTCTCATAACCCCATTTTGAACAGCAAGGTCTACTGAAAAAACACAGACTTTGTTGTCGAAATACCTAATTTTCTGAAGGTAAAATGGCCCTTTATCAACGGATAACTCAAGATCTAAATATTGCTCAAAATGTTTCCTATGACAAGTATGGAGAACAACCATAATTAATAATAACACCAAACTATACATAAAGTTCTAAGCATAACTTAGACTAAAATCAATATTATAAAGCAGTTATTACAAAACAATCAGTATTTCCAGTGTTTTAAAATACTTGTTTATTATTTGAAATTACTGTTATTAGCAATAGCTGTGACACTTCAGACAACCTAACTACCCACCACCTCCACAACTCCAAAGCTGCCATCATTTCTGGCTGTTACAAGAAATCTTCCAGTTTGGTGCAATGTAGCCCTAAATTATTTTTCCAATGGGTGTTGTCTCTCTGATATAACAGATTTGATTGACACTTGTTATGATAAACAAATAATTTTAGGTTTTACTTTAAGATTCCAGGTAAAAATGTTTATAGTTTTACCTAAAGAAATGAATAATGCCAAAGAAACTAGACTGCTTCTCCATGTGAAATTACCAGTGTAAGAGCTGAAACCATAAGTAACACTCAACCGCTACCATTCATTGATTTCATTCGACAAATATTTATAAAGCACTTACTATGTGCCAGGCACCAGAGACACAATGCTGAGCAAAAGAATTTGAAAAGACCTGGATACTGCCTTCATGGAGCTAAAAGTACATATGGTAGTCAACATTTTAATATGGCTCCAGAAATTCTTCTCTTGATATCCATGCCTCTGTGTTATTCCCTCGAGTGTGGGTGGAACCTGACTTGCTTCTAGCCAACAGCATAGCAAAAGTGATGGAAAAGTCATTCCCTTGATGACTTTGTTACATAAGACTTTATCCTAAGCAACCCGGGAGAGAGATTTTAAGCCAGAGATTTTCCTGCCGGTATTGAAAAAGCAAACAGCCATGTTATGGAACTATAAGGTAAGAATCTGAGAGCAGCCTCTAGGAGATGAGAGTGGTCACAGACAACAGGTAACAAGGAAATGGGGACCTTAGGCTGGAGTCCACTGACACCTTAATTTCATCCCTTTGAGACCGTTAGCAGAAAACCCAGCTGAGGGAATTCACTGGCTGTCCAGAGGTTAGGACTCCACGCTTCCACTGCTGGGGGCCTGGCTTCAATCCCTTGTCAGGGAACTAAAATTCCACAAGCTGCGTGGCACAGCCAAAGAAAAAAGAAAGAAAGAGAAAAAAAAAAAGGAAAAAAAAAAAAGAAAACCTAGCTGAAGCCATGACTCCTGGCCCACTGAGAGATAATAAATTTGTGTTGTTTTAAGCCACTAAGTTTGCGGTAATTTGTTAGGCAACAACAGAAATGAAAATAGTGCAGGAAAACAGCCTAAGCCCCTTCACCTTCACATATAACATTTAGGACTCTTTACAACCCAGTTTCATTCATCTGCCCCTTCTCCCCAGAAGGGAACTCCCAGGAGTATTCTGAACACAATCCAGCCTTTGGTAATGAGACTTCCTTTGTGTGAGATGTACCTTTATCCTCCAATACAAACCTTCTTCTAAGTCCAACTCAAATATTTCTTCCTCTGTGAACCCTTCTCCAATTCCCAGGGTCCAAACTGTTTTTTTTTTTAATATAAAAATTTATTTATTTATTTATTTTTGGCTGTGTTGGGTCTTTGCTGCTGTGTTGCGTCTTTGTTGCTGTGCGTGGGCTTTCTCTACTTGCGGCGAGCAGGGGCTACTCTTCATTGCGCTGCGCGGGCTTCTCACTGCAGTGGCTTCTCTTATTGTGGAGCATGGTCTCTAGGCGCACGGGCTTCAGTAGTTGTGGCGTTGGGCTTAGTTGCTCCGTGACATGTGCGATCTTCCCGGACCAGGGCTTGAACCCGTGTCCCCTGCCTTGGCAGGTGGATTCTTAACCACTGTGCCACCAGGGGAAGCCCCGCAAACTGTTTTTCTTTTTCTTTTTTTTTTTTTTTTTTGCGGTTTGCGGGCCTCTTACTGTTGTGGCCTCTCCTGTTGCGGAGCACAGGCTCCGGACGCGCAGGGTCAGCAGCCATCGTTCACGGGCCTAGCCACTCCGTGGCATGTGGGATCTTGACGGACCGGGGCACGAACCCATGTCCCCTGCATCAGCAGGCAGACTCTCAACCACTGCACCACCAGGGAAGCCCCCGCAAACTGTTTTAAAAGCACTTTATTTCTACCTTTAATACAGTTAGTTGTACGAATATTGTGTTTAAGGAATTGCCAATTTCAAATTTTTAAATTCTAGATTCAGAAATGTGGTTACTCATATGTGTGTGTGTGTGTGTGTGTGTGTGTGTGTGTGTGTGTGTGTGTGTATCTCCCTCAATCATTTGCAAAGTTGTAAAAGACAGAAATCCCTGGATCCTCACCAACAGTGATACAGTGGTTCTAATGTGGTGGTTCTCAGTTGGAAGGCAATTTTGCTCCCCTGAGCAAAGGCCTGGGGACATTTCTGGTTGTCACACTGGGGGTGGGTGCTATTAGCATCTAGTGGGTAGATGCCAAGGATGCTGCTAAACATCATACAATGCACAGGACAGCACCCACAACAAAGACTTATACCCCCCAAAATGTGAGTATCAATAATGCGGAGGTTGAGAAACCTTGCAGTGATGTGTTTGAAGCCACTAAATCTGTGGTAAGTTCCAACCCCCGAATGGTTTCATTAATACCAAGATTAATACATACATATACAACTTTGCTACTAAAATCTATGCTCAAATCTTCGAAGGTGCTAAACAAAGTTCAACTCCTAGCATCTGTTTTCTGAAATTTTATCCTACCCTATGGAGAACCACAGCTCAAATTGCTACAATAAAGACAAGTTACATTCCTCCAAACGTATAACTTGATCTGAAGACTGTCACCTGGCCTCCTCCTACTCATTCTTCTAAATCCAGCTCAATGGTCAATTCTCTCGGGAAAGCTCCCTGATGAACCCCACATACCAGGTTAGCTGCTCCCGTGTGGTCCCACTGTACTGCACTTCATCACTACCTCTACCAAATAATTAATCCAGCACAAATGCCTGTTAGTAATAGGTGCTAAGTGTTTGTTGAATTTATTCATTCAACAAATACGTGCTGAATGCCTCCTGTGTGCCAGGCACTATTCTAGATGCAGAGAGTACAGCAGAAAACAAAGCAGACGGAAAGTCCTGCCCTCATGGAGTTCACATTCTAATGAAGGAGACAAACAAAAGAGAGAATTAAATTATACAATAAGTTAGAAATGCTATGGAGAAAAGTAGCACAGAAAAGAGAGCTAAGGCATGCTAGGTAGGTGGAGCCACAGCTGCAATTGTAAATAAAGTAGTCAAGGGATGCTTCACTGAGAAGGTGACATTTGAGAGTTAACCCTTGAAGATGAAAGAACAAGCCATGTGGATTTCTGAGGGAAGTGTGTTGCCAAGCAGGGGGAGTATGCCTGGCACTAAGTATCAAGGAGCCCAGCAAGGAAGCAAGTAGTAGAGGATGAGGTCTGAAGAGTGGGGAAAAGTGAGTAGAGCCTTACAGGCAATTCTAAGGACTTTGCTTTAATTACAAGTAGAAAGGAGAATCACCAGAAGACTGTGAGCAGCAATATGATCTAACTCACATTTTAAAAGTATCTCTCTGGGGACTTCCCCGGTGGCGCAGTGGTTAAGATTCCGAGCTCCCAATGCAGGGGGCCTGGGTTCAATCCCTGGTCAGGGAACTAGATCCCACATGCATGCCACAACTAAGTTTGCATGCCACAAGTAAGAAGCCCTCAAGCCACAACTAAAGGAGCCTGCAAGCAACAACTAAGGGGCCCACCTGCTGCAACTAAGACCCAGTGCAACCAAATAAATAAATAAATAAATACTTTTTTAAATAATAAAAAATAAAAGTATCTCTCTGGCTGCTTTGTTAAGGAATGAATAAATGAATGAATGAATAAACAAAGAATCACACTTAAAAAAAATAATAATGACTATCTGTACGTTGGTTTTCTCTTCTAAACTCTCAACTCCTTAAGCACACTGTTTTAATCATCACTGTACTGCCAGTTTCTAGTGGAAAGTGGCTGGCATCCAGCAAGGGCTCAGTGTGGAATAAACAGACAAAACAAATCTTTCCTGTTCCCAAAGGGTGGCGCCATGATTTTCAAAAACAAAAACGGGCCCTTATCCATGGTGCTGGTGCAGTAGATAGCTCTCCTGCTACAGTCTAAGACTTATTTTCCTTTTACTGTCTCCTCAATATTTGAAGTTTGCTTAACCAAGTAGAAGAATTCAATAGTTATGTTTCCACTTACCTGGCTCTCAGGTTAACCACATCATCAACTGAGGGAAGCAACATAGTTTATTGCAAGCACCACTCAGGAAACCTGACTTCCAATTCCCTAATTACCAGGGACCTAATTACATGGCCTTGGACAAGTTACCTCTTTGAAACTCTTTAAACCTGTTTTACACATCAGTCCATTTTTTGCATCTGTTAAATGGGGAGGATGAACTAACTATAAGAAGGGCCTTTTCAGCTCTCAAATTCTATTCCAATAACATGCGAGGTGGAGGAGGTGGAGGAGGAGGATGTAATCGCGTGTTCACCCAGGGTTCAAGTAAAAAGGTTTACGTATTTTTGCTTCATACTGTTTTCCCTCAAAGGCCAGAAGAATTCCACTGCATGTTTTACTTATATCACGGTGCCGTGGTTCAGACCCTAAGAACAGAGGTACAAGGAATTCCTTTTTTGACAAAGATTTTAATGGCATCAAGATTTTGGCAGCAAACCCTCGCAAAGGTAAACCACACTGACTGATTTGAGTGAGCACTATCATACCTTTGTCTAAAAAATGCTATTATGTATGGAAACTGGTTCCTAGAACTACAAGCGTTGAAGTTAGTAAACACATCTGGAATTCCAGGTTACTGCCTGTAGCCTGCCTAGGGACTAGCTATGGGATGACTTCAAGTGAGTTAGGTGCCTCTGCCTCTGTTCCCTCAGCAGTGAAATATCCATAATCTATGTGCTACTTATCCACTTCATAGGGATACTTACATAAAGTAAAAAAAGCACTATTCAAATCCAAGATGCAATATTCTTGACTCTTCCTGCTCTAGCTACATTTGTTTGGAGGGAAAATAAGCTGTCAACTATCAAACTCATTTATTCAACTCCTAATGAAGGAAGGACAGCATAAAATAATCTAAACTAGCAGATAACCCCCAAACTATTTTTCTGTGACTGTGAAAGGTGCTTTGTACTTTCATTTGAATGGCACTTTCATAACCTCAATAAATGGTAACTGTTATTAACAAAACTGCACTAACTTTGCCAAGTATTTTTTATATCTTCTAGATTACCTTTAAAAAAAAAACTATTACCAGATAGATCAAACATGAGGATAGAGCAGCAGGACTGGCTTCATTCTACCTGTAATGTTATACAGTTAGGGTGGGAGTGTTTCACAAAATACACTTTAAGTAGAATAATTAATTCTCTGATTCCAGAAGGCTGCTTATTTATTTACACTTACATCACTTACAAAATTGTTAGAGGTGGACTCTATTACTATTTATGTTTTACAAATCAGTAAACTGAGGCACAGACTTGCCCAAGGCCCCATAACTAGTGAGAGGTAGAGCCAAGATAAAACCTAGGCAGCCTGGCTCCACAACCCCTGCTCGGAACAGCTATTATATGCTGCCTCGAATTTCCAGGTTAAGTCCATTTCATCACACGTTGAATCCTGTTCTCTCACTAGTCTAGATATGGGTCGGACTTACCTGTTCATTCAAGAAATTCAACAAGTGTGAAAACCTACTACATGCTGGGAATTAGACATATAAAGTAACAAGTCATAGTCCCTATCCCCAAAAGGCTTAGCAAGAAGAAAAGTACAAAAATGGTCACAATAAAGGATGAGAGCAATGCTGGAGGATTCTATATAACAAAGTACTACGGAAACACAAAGGAAAGCTATCTAAAGGAAACTGGATACTCAGACAAGGCTTCACAGAGGGGACTAAGATCAAGGTAATGGAAGCGATCACTTCCTTAAGATAGGGGCAAGAGGGAGCAGGCAATTAAATAGTCTGTAATGCTGCTCCTTGTTCAAAAATGTTTAAAATAAAATGTGCTCCCAATCTGTCCTATGAACTGCAGATTAACATGAGGCCATGCATAGGTTGCTGCAGTAGCAGGGAGAAGATAACTAACCCTTGGAGTGGGGGAAGTGGAGGGAATCAGGAAGGTTGGGAAAAGGGACACAGGAGAAACTAAGAGCATCAGACTGCCTAGGTTCAAATCTGGACTCAGCCACTCACTCACCATGGGACCTAGGGAAAGTAACAATTTCTGTGCCTCTGCTTCCTCATCTATAAATGGGAACAATTTTGGTGCCTATCTCATAGGATTATTGTGAGGACTGAAAGAAATCATATGTTATGTGTGCATAAAAGCACCAGGCCCATGGTAAGCACTATACAAATGTTTACTATTATTGTTATTGCTATTATTCCCTGGTCTAAAATGAATCTTCAAAGATGATTCATTCATCCAGCTTTTTTCAAAGAGAAAAGGCACTAAAATAACATATAGCAGAACATGTAGTGAGCAACTAGAACTACCAGGAGTTCAAAGCTGCTGTTTAGGTTAGCATTTCAGAGAGACTGCTCTGGCAGTTGCACAGAAAATTAATCTGATGGACAAGACACAAGATTAGTTATGAAGCTGTGACTATAGCTCAGGGAAGAGATGATGAAATCCAAAGTAAGGCAGTGAAAGATAGGCCTATGAACTTAAGAAAAGTTTTAAAAAATATTTAGGAGATAAAATTGGTAGAACTTGGTGACTGAGTGGATGTGGAGGGTTAAGGAGAAGGCGAAAGTTTACGGCTTGCATGACAGCACCAACAAATGAAACCGTGAACTGAAAAGTAGGAACAGCTTAACAGGGAGAGGGGAAATGAGGAACTATGTTTCAGACACAATGAGCTTGAGATGTCTATGGATTACCCAAACAGAGATACATCATGATACAAACCTAACAGCCCAGGAGAAAGGTCTGAGCAAATCTGGGACAACAACATATAACTGACACATGAAGGGCAGGCAAACCTGAAGCCTAGGAGAAAGATCTGAGCAAATTTGGAAGACAGATGAAGCCATGGATGTGAATGAGCTTACCCAGGGAAAATGTGCAAGGAAACGTGCAGTAACCTAGTGACAAAACCCAAGGAACAGTAAAACAGTCATCTCTCAGGATATGCAGGTTCGGCATCCGCAGATTCAACCAACTGCAGATTGAATTTGGTTGGTTGGGTGAATGCACAGATGCAGAACCCAGGATATGGAAGGCTGACTGTACTATGCCATTTTACATGAGGGACTTGAGCATCTGTGAATTTTGGTATCCTCAGGGTCCTGGAAGCAATACCCTGCAAATACAGGAGGATGACTGTAGTTAAAGGATGAGCCAAGGAAAAGAAACCCCCGAAAATTTCCAAAAATCAACTCAACCTTTGCCTAGATTCTAAAGTTAGGATCTGTGCTGTGGAAATTCACAAATATCTAAGCAGTTACAGTCGTCCCTCAGTAAACCTGGGGGATTGTTTCCAGGACCACCGCAGATACTAAAATCTGTGGATGCTCAAGTCCCATAGTTGGCCCTCCCTCCTCATCTATGGTTCCACATCCACAGATCCAACCAATCACAGATCCTGTCGCACTGTATTTACTGAAAAAAAAATCCGCATGCAAGTGGACTGGTGCAGTTCAAACCCATGTTGTTCAAAGGTCAACTGTACTTTCTTCACTGGCTTTTCCCTCTCCCTGCATGTCCTAGTAAGAAGTTCCAACTACTGGATTGTGGAGTCCTTGAGAAGAAAGGACTAGAAGCCTTATTTGGCTTCCTGTCACTAACGTCCAATATAAGGCCTGGTACACATATGCTTGTAGAGTGAATGTAGTTGAAGAGATAAAATTGGAGAATTTCCCATTCATCAAGACAGAAGGGCTCATGGAATGCTTAGGGTTGCTTCCAGCCCAGACCAGAGCAATAGAAAGCCTGAAGAAAGTGAAAGCAGAAAGGCGGCAGACCTTATACACTGCTGGAGGGAACGTAAAATGGTACAGCCACCTGTGAAAACAATTTGTCAGTTCCTCAAACAGTTAGTTACCTTATTACCCAGTAATCCACTCCAAGGTAATACACCCAATAGAATTGAAAACATATGCTCACACAAAAACTTGTACAAGAATGTCCCCAGCAGTATTATTCATAATAGCCAAAGAGTGGGAACAACCCAAACCTCCATCAACTGATGAACAGATAGGCAAAATGTGGTACTTCCATACAATGGGATATTATTCAGCAATAAAAAGAAATAAAGTACTGGACTTCCCTGGTGGCACAGTGGTTAAGAATCCGCCTGCCAATGCAGGGGACATGGGTTCGAGCCCTGGTCCGGGAAGATCCCACATGCCACAGAGCAACTAAGCCCATGCGCCACAACTACTGAGTCTGTGCTCTAGAGCCCGCGATCCACAACTACTGAGCCCTCGTGCCACAACTACTGAAGCCCGCGCGCCTAGAGCCCGCACTCTGCAGCAAGAGAAGCCACCGCAATGAGAAGCCTGCGAACCACAACGAAGAGTAGCCCCCACTCACAGCAACTAGAGAAAGCCTGCGTGCAGCAGCAAAGACCCAACGCAGCCAAAAATAAATATATAAATAAAGTTATTTAAAAAAAAAAATGAAGTACTGATATATGCTACAATATGGATGAACCTTGACAACAGTATGCTGAGAAGCCAGACACAAAAAGCCACATATTGTGTGATTCCATTGATATAAAAGGTTCAGAAGAGGCAAATCCATAGATACAGGAAGTAGATTAATGATTGCCAGTGGCTAGCGGAGGGAGAAAAGAGGAGTGAGTGCTAATGGGTATGGGGTTTCTTTGGGGGTGATAAACCATTAAAGTGTACACTTTTAAAAGGGTAAATGTTATGATACATGAGTTATACCTCAGTTTTAAAAGGGGGTGGGGTAGAAACACAGAGAGGCTAGAATCCATGCTGCACCCTAGAATTTCTTCTAGTTCAGGAGATTCCATCACAAGGATACCAACAAATCACTTAATTGAACAGTACTGGTGACAGTAACCATAAAATTTTTTTAAACAATTTGTAATACAAGTTGATTACATCAAAGAGATGTCAAATTCCTCACCCAAGAATCAGAGATTTCAAGACTTTTCCCCTGGGGAAAGGAGGGGAACTTTCTATACATTAGTGACCTTGTGTGGAGGTAGCCGATCTACATTTCTAATTGGGGGAGATTAAAGCCTAGTGCCAGAAAACACAACAGAACTTGTGACTTTGTTGAAGCAAGCACTCCTACACTGAGCAGCTTCTCCTACCAAAGCACCAGACACTGCTTTAATCCACCCCAGAGCAGGGCCTGGGAAGTCACAGAGTTTACACAATGCCTCTGTCAGCAACCTACTGAGCTACTGGTCCTTGGGGAGTAATTCTCCTCTTCACTTTGGAATAAACAAAGGGAGGGGGACACAACAAGGAAGACAACATGGCATGACAGACAACATAAAGGCTTTGGAAAGCTTGTGTGTGCTCCCAATTCTACCACCCAGTAGCTGAGAAAACTGGCAAAGTCACAATTCCTCTGGACCTCAGTAAGACATTATCTCATACCTCACAAAGCTGCTCTCACAAGGTAGGGTCCAACAGTGACACTCAAATATTAGTATTCTCCCCAATTCACCAAAAAGAAAACTAGTTGCTAGTACTGTATATTTGGGGGTCATATTGGAAAATAAGACTCATGGACCTCTTCTCTATGAGGTACTTAAACACATACTCTCATACTTAAAATTAGGAAACAGAATGTCCAAATTTGAATCCTTGACTCCTTTCTGTGAAGCCTACCACCATTTAATTACCAATACTATGCATCTCTTCTCTCACTAGATTTCATTCATTCTCTTTCTCTCCATTATCCAATCCCACCTTCTCTCACCTAGGCTATAGCAATTGCTTCCTAACTTGTCTTAAGACCCTTCAATAACGTCCCAAACTCTTTTAACACAACTGAACTTGCTTCCTCTGCAGCCCCATCTTCCATTTATCCCCTTTGTTCTTTCTATTCTAGCCATTCTCAAATTTTAGTGTTCTTCCAGCCTTTAAAACAGTTCTCTCCTTCCACCTGGCTTAAACATCACTTTCTCCTTCATCCTTCAGATCCCAATTGAGACAGCACCTGCCTGGAAGGTTTGACCTTATCAAGTCTAGAGTAGGTACTCCTCCATAATCACCTTGACTCTCATTACTCTAACACTTCTCACGCTAGGCTTTACTCCTCAAACTATGCTGCACTTCCGTTACTAGACTGCAAATCCCATGAGCACTGGGTCCGTGCCTGTAGTTTTCATTGCTCAATTCCCAGACATATGACTAATGCCAAATATATATTCAGCTAATGCTGACTGAATAAGTGAATGATTGCAGTTAAGCAAAAAACTTAACTGACTAAATAGAACATTTTACATGTAATATTTTCTTCATATAAAATATTTTAAAAATTTTTTTAATTTTGAAGAAGATACAGCCAAATCCAATTTTTCATAACAACCATGGGGAAAAGGGCTTAAGCACACCTGTACTTTCTACAACTTTAACCGCTAATACTAAATATAATCAAAAGGAGGTAAACTACTACCCCAGGGGGAATGGTACTCCTAACACTGTTCAGTTTTAGGACTTAAATCTCCTTAACTGGAAAGAGTGGTAAAGGTATATATAATGCAAATTACAAACATTATTGTCAAATCTTGCACTGGAGTAAAAATAAGCGGACATTTTTTTTTGCCAGCCCACTTCTCCCCACCAAAAAAGAATGTCCACATACTTGATAGAAACACCACTTAACTCCAAATAGCTCACCAAGTGAAGGTTACTGTGAAATACTTCAAATTCCATAAGCACTCAGGACTGCAAAGACTGTGGGAAGAGAATGTTCCAAGCACCAACTAATGATCAGAAGGTACAAATGAAACAAACCCTGATGCATGATGACTACCTAAGGAAGTCTAAACTGAAGACTGAATATATTCGTTCTGAAATCATTAACCAAGCTTCAGCTTCTGAAATACATTAAAAATACTTAACACATTTTATGTCTCAAGTACAAGTGACAGAGATTTATTATTAAAGATAACTAGTTTCCTTCGCCTAGTTTAGATATATATAAATCTCTATCACATTTCAGACTTCATTTTTGTATTTTGGATTTTTTCTTAATACCAACAATTTCAATTCTTATCATGTGCTTGTTCCCCATGCTAATGAGAACACTAGTTATACCAACTCAGAATTTTTATTATCATTTTGGGGGTGTGACCACCCTTTTTATTCTGTTCATATTTTAACTCAGCAACTTTAATCCTGCGATCAAAGCTTCATTAGCTTGTAAACAAACTGTTTCTCAGGTAAACTGAATTGCCCCACATCAGTATCTTAAGCAAATAAATAAGCACAAAAAAGGCAGAAATTATAAATTAGGGCAGACAAATCTGTATCTAGCCCGACGCCTGTAAAGAGCATTCTATCAATACAGTGAAATGCTAATCTCCTAATTAACAACCTAATTAGGTAATTATGGCTTTGCAGAGGGATGCCGAAATGAAATATGACAACATGGTCACCTCTTTATATGGCACCTGTGGGCCTTTTCAGCTGTCATTGCAAAGAGTGCAATATCAATTTGAACAGATGACAAAGTGCTGTCATTTTTCATTCTGATAATATACAGAATGCTTTGGACAGAAGCAGTTTACAAAATGAAACATCTTGCCTGGTATTTTCCTAATTTAAATATGCTCAAATACTTTGTTAAATTTTTGCACGCTTTTGTATATTGTATATACGAGAATTACCATGCACATTTAAAAAGAAACCTAGACATCATGCTTAACGGTACATGTTGAAACTACTGCAATTTCATTTAGGAAGTATATAATTAGAAAAGAGTAAAAGACACAATTCTTCAGGACATTTTTTGTGTATGTGTGTGCAGTACGCGGGCCTCTTACTGTTGTGGCCTCTCCCGTTGCAGAGCACAGGCTCCGGACGCACAGGCTCCGTGGCCATGGCTCACGGGCCCAGCCACTCCGCGGCATGTGGGATCTTCCCGGACCGGGGCACGAACCCGTGTTCCCTGCATCGGCAGGCGGACTCTCAACCGCTGTGCCACCAGGGAAGCCCTCTTCATGACATTTTAATATTCATACATCCTGAATACTACTATCACAAAAATTAAAATTCAAACTTTGATCTTTAATTTTTTTCTTACAAAATTTTTCAAAAGTGAGATAGAAATTCACACTTACACTTTTCCATACCAAAAAAGCACTTACCAAGATACAAATATTCAACTCACAAAAAAAGCTCTATACACTAATGACCAGCCTTACGAATGATAGACATGTACTCTTTCTGCAAGACAGAGCTGTCACAGGGCTACTCACTGACCCACTGGCCACTAAAGAGGTGATGGTAGCACTGCGACACTGGTACCACCTACACAAATATGACTCTTCTTTCAAGATATTTTTTGAGAAGGAGAGGAGTACTAGCCTGGGAACCTCAACATCATGTATGTCAAGATACAGGAAACCACATCCTAAGTGTAAAACAACTGAGGTTAAAACTAACTTGAAAATACAGTCCTATTGGATTAGCCAAAAAGTTCTTTCAGTTTTTAAGTAAAAATACAAGATATTTTTCATTTTCACCAAGAATTTTATTGAATAACATATTCACTGTTTTGTTTCACTACCTTCTGCCATTTTTCAGGCAACTGCATAATTCCATCTTCCCAAAACTTTTTATCTTTTTGAACAAAAAACTGTTCCAGGTGCCTTTTAAGGTCTTCCAGGGAACTGAAATTTTTTCCATTAAGAGAATTTTGTAAAGACCAAAGTAAATGGAAATCCAAAGGCGCAATGTCTGATGAATATGGCAGATGAATCAGAACTTCCCAGCCAAGCTGTAACAGTTTTTGCCTGGTCATCAAAGAAACATGAGGTCTTGCGTTATCCTGATGGAAGATTATGCATTTTCTGTTGACTAATTCTGTATGCTTTCTGTCGAGTGCTGCTTTCAGTTGGTCTAATTTGCAGCAGTACTTGTTGGAATTAATTGTTTGGTTTTCCAGAAGGAGCTCTTAAGAGAGGACTCGCTTTCAATGCCACCACATACACAACATCACCTTCTTTGGATGAAAACCGGCTTTTGGTGTGGTTGGTGGGGGTTCATCTCGCTTGCCCCACGATCTCTTCCGTTCCACACTATTGTACAGTATCTACTTTTCATCGCCCATCACCATTTGTTTTAAAAACGGAACATTTTCATTATGTTTAAGCAGAGAATTGCATGGGGAAATATGGTCACGAAGGACTTTTTTGCCTTAGGTGGAATCCAAACATTAAAGTGATTAACATAACCAAGCTGGTGCAAATGATTTTCAACGCTTGATGTGGATATTTTGAATATGTTGGCTATCTCCCGTGTGGTATAACATTGATTGTTCTCAATGAATGTCTCAATTTGATCGTTATCAACTTCAAATGGTCTACCTGACCGTGGTGCATCGTCCAGCAAGAAATCTCCAGAAAGAAACTTTGCAAACCACTTTTGACACGTTCGATCAGTCACAGCATCTTCTCCATACACTGCACAAATCTTTTTTTGTGTTTCAGTTGCATTTTCACCTTTCTTGAAGTAATAAAGCATAATAGGCCGAAAATGTTGCTTTTTATCTTCCATCTTCAATATTAAAATGGCTACACAAAAATTCACCAATTTTAAGGTTTTTTTTAAATGCACGCTGATATGATAGCTGTCACAATACAATCTAACAAAACTGTTTCGAATGAAGTTAAACACAACTAAGTGCTACTAGAGCCATCGTACAGAAAAACCAAATGAACTTTTTGGCCAACCCAATATAACTTCAGATCACCTGTATTAGGGAAAACTTTTTGGTCAAAATGATGTGCACTAGCTCTACCCATATTTCTCAATTACAAGTTAATTAAAAGGATTTTTTATCGAAAAGTAATTTATGTTTATCAGAGAGTATTTTGGAAAACAGAAAAGAGCATAAAGACCTATAATCTAACCACCTGTTTTTTTCTTTGTGTGTTTGACATTAATTGAGATCATACTTTAGTTTTATATCCTTCTTTCACTTCATATTATATGATGAGCATATTAAGTCACTAAAATTCTTCTAAAACATCTAAAATGCTTGTACAATATTTCCATTCTATGGCTTTTCCATTTCTCTTACCTCTTTGTTGACTACTAAAGTTGTTTCTAATTTTTGCTACTATAAATACTTCCACAGTGAACAGCCTTGAAAATGAATATTTTTCTATGTTTCTGATTATTTATTTAACAAAGATTCTTAGAAACGGGATTACAAGCTCAAAACGCATACATGACTTTTTTAAAAGGCTTGTGAAAAATACTGCCAAAGTTCTTTCCAGAAAAGTTTTACCAATTTTTATTCCCACTACTGATATGGGTGATCATATAACTACCAACCTCTGCCAGCATTGAGTATTATTAGAGTTTTATTAAATCATTAAACTTGAAATCATAAGAGTATACCTGTAACCAAACACTCTCACAACATAATCAATAACAACTTTCTACAGGCATTAAGTTTTTGTTTTGTTTAATTTATTTTGGTTGCTTTGGGTCTTAGTTGTGGCAGGCAGGCTCGTTAGTTGCAGCTTGCTGGCTCCTTAGTTGCAGCTTGCTGGCTCCTTAGTTGCAGCAGGCAGGCTCCTTAGTTACAGCGTGCGAACTCTTAGTTGCGGCATGCATGTGGGATCTAGTTCCCTGAGCAGGGATCAAACCCCGGCCCCCTGCACTGGGAGCGTGGAGTCTTATCCACTCCGCCACCAGGGAAGTCCCCTACAGGCATTAAGTTTAAAAATGAGTAAGAAGGGCCACAGTTGATGATCCTCCCAAAACAAGGGCCAGTTCCAATAACCAAATCTAGAGCAGCACGGAATAGCGACAAAAGCACTGTGCTTTTTAGAGTAAAAAAACCAAAGGTTCAAATCCCAGCTTTGCCATTACCAGTAGCTCTCTACCTTTAATCACTTTACTTCTCTAAGCTTCAGTTTCAGCATTTATAAAATGGGGATGAGGAGAACATAATATACTCCTAGTTCTAACAACTTCAAAACGTACTCATGGGCACACCAAAAGGTAATATAAACAACTGAAAGTGTTTATTGTTATTTAACAGATCAATTCATTGAACAGCCTAAAAATAGCATACTGAAACCCTTTTCTCAACAGTGCACAGTTGACAGGTACACCAATTCACAAAGCACAACTAGAAATTAACAAGACTAATTTCATGATCCAGGCATGAAAACAAGTCTCATTCCTTTACAACCACTCCATAAAATCATTTCTTGATACATTATATTAACATCTGAATGGCTTGTGCCTCTGAATGCTGGTACCTACATCCCTCCAAAAGCATCATGGTACCAGGTACTTACATAAACTGTTTCATTTAATCCTCACAAGTATCATATGAGACTGGCAGTACTGTCCTCATTTTGCATTGTCTGGATCACTCAGTTAATAACCCACCGACAGAGCCAACATTCAAATCCAGGTGGGTGTGACTCCAAAGCCCCACCTCACACTGCTTCAAGATTCAAGTCTGTACCTCAGTTCTTCTTTGTTAGTCTCCTATATGTCAGCAACTAAAGTACAGATTAAAATTTTACTTGTTTTAAAAAGAAAACCATTCTTTCAAACAATTTTCTACCTATTTCTCTGCTGAAACAGTATTTATTTATAATACAGTACCTTAAAATGAGTCCATAGGGAACTAAAAAATGTTATTTGTTTTGAAGTTTTACACATTTGGTCCATTTTGAGAGCATCAATAATAAAATAATATTCATAAAAGTATACTCAAGTATGACTCTAACATTGCATGGTATTTAGGTGTAAATGTGACATAATATTCAAGTTATTTCACAAGCGATTACCATAATTTAATTCCACTATTCTAATACCTTCTTGCTATTTCCAGAATTTAAGTTTTGTTAAGTGGCTTCTCCCATTTTTCTCACTTTCATTATTTAAAACTGTTTTCTTCCTTGGGTCCAAATTTTGTGTTTCCTATATTAAATCTATTTCCTCAACATACCTAGACTGCTGCTAACTAGAGTTAATAAATTTTGAATGACTGCTCAGGATTTATTTTCTTCGTTTTTTATATTCTATGGTATTTCCTTATACGATAGAGTATGAATGAAAACAAGTATCTAGAACACCAATATTTCTTCAATTTTCACCTTGTGGAAGCTGGGTATTAAAATAAAAATAAATTAAACTCTTGGGCTGGAAGTTTCCTGACCATATTTCTCTCACTAGGCTGGGTGTCCCTCTGCCTCCTTCCAATCTTGTGTATATAGAGTCAACAAAGCACTGTATGCATCTGGGAAGGTCCTTTCCCAGAAGTAATGAACAAAGAACAGAGGGAAGAGCTGAACAGTGGCTCCCTACCCGCCATCAAGAGAGAAGCAAGGGCTTCCCTGGTGGCGCAGTGGCTGAGAGTCCGCCTGCCGATGCAGGGGACACGGGTTTGTGCCGCGGTC
>NW_006799073.1:131647-139012 GCF_000442215.2 Lipotes vexillifer | reverse complement strand
CTGGGCCCGTGAGCCATGGCCGCTGAGCCTGCGCGTCCGGAGCCTGTGCTCCGCAACGGTAGAGGCCACAACAGTGAGAGGCCCGCGTACCGTAAAAAAAAAAAAAGAGAGAGAGAGAAGCAGCATTTTAGATCTGAACTGTTCTCCACTGGAGTCTGCCAGTAATCAGTTGTGCAGCTTTAAGCATGTCAATTAGAATCAGAAAGCTTGGCATCCTGAAAAGACCTCACCTAGACTTCAATCGTGCTCCCTCATTATCATCCAGATGGCAAAAAAGATACAAAGATTTTTAAGTGACTTGACCAAAACCAGAAGGCTGTTAGTGGCATACCTGCATTCAGAATTCAAGTCCCTCTCAGTCTAGTGCACTTTCTACTAAACTGTAATTCACTGAGCACCAATTTCTTCATCTCAAGAGGTTATGATAACCCCCCTTGTTCACTTCATGTACTGTAGAGAGTACCAAAGGAAACAAGAGATCTGGCAGCATTTAAAGTGCTAAGGGCACAAAAGTATTACAAGGTCATCATCACCTCATCCAAACCCCATCCCCCCAGAAATTCAGCCTGATCATACAATAAAAGCATTTACCCTGCCACTTCCCCAAAGATATCAGTATGAGTCAAATACAACACCCCCCTCACTCTAGCAATTTACCAGTAGATTTCTGATCAATAATCACAACAGGGATTGTACCTCCTGCTTTGAACAGTGGGTATCAAAATTTCAGTGAGCAGGTAGGTCAGAGTTCACAATCAGGCAGTCTAAGACTGTACACAGCCCACAAATGTGTTTTGGTCTACGTGATAATTTTTTTAAGGGCAGTTTTTTAAACTAAATACATAAAATCCAGATTTCCAGCATCCCTTGAAAACAATTGGAAGATCTAGAGATACTGGATCCACTTCCTCACATGACGACAAGCAACTGGAGCTGAGTAGTGACTGCTGCCTTCAGACTGACTGGTCACGGGCCCTCCAGTTCACAAGGTCTGTCCTACTCTTTGTATTACATCATGGGCATTTGAGCTGGAGACTCCTGAGGTAGAGTTCAAAAGAGAACTAAATTAATAAATATTTGTTTACTCCTTTGGCCAACTTTTTTTTTTTTTTTTTTTGCATTAGCAACTCACTAGCTGTACGACTCTTGGGTAACACACTTAACCACTAAGGCTTAGGTTACTCGTGTTAAATTGGTAATACCCTAGCTCACAGAATCATAAAGACTGAAGGAAATAAGGTATACAGAAACATTTAACGATGACTGTAAGCACTCAATTACTTTAACACAAGCTGAAATGTGCTAACTTTTGAGTCAAAAACTTCAAACTCACAGAAAACACAAGGTCAGGGTACCTCCCATAAGAGAAAAAATGTAATGTGACAGAATTCTTTGTCATAATAATATGGCATCTATTGCTGCGTCCTTAACAATAAGGCCTACATATCAAAATAACAGACTTACAGCAAATTCTCTCAGCTGAAGCACATATAATCTACTGAACTGCAATAGTTTCTAAAGTCTTCAGTTATGAGTCAACAAGCAAAACAAACACCCCACTTAAGTATATATATTTAATGGGACAGATGAGGTGATGAGTTCCTTGAGCGCAGAAGCCATGTTCATTCCTCATTATTCCTACTGCCCAGCATGGTGATGGGCACGTTGAAGCTACGGCTCAAGGGCTAGCTCCTCTCCGAAGCCACCCACATCACAAAGACACAACATGGCGCAGTACCGAAGAGTGGAGTTACCAAAGTCTGGCAGATAATCCCCTCTACTCTCAGCTCCAACAACTGCATAAACTAAAGGAATTCATTTAACCTCTGTGCTCTAGTTTCCTCATCTGTAAAATCAGAATGCTAATACCACCATCCCGTAGAGGAATGAATGAGAATGCGTTTAACACAATGCTGGCACACAGTACGTGCTCATTAGCTACTGTTATCAGTGTTTCCTCCTTTGTGCTCCACGGTACCCTGTGGGGACTGCTATCTTAGTACCTACTATGCTTTGCTATGGTTCACCTGCACAAACATGTCTGCCCCATGGGAGTGTTGACAACCTCAGGGTGGGGACCTGGTTATACTCCTTTTTGTATCCCTGGGTCTAACATTTTCCCTGGCACAGCTGAATGAATCATAGATCTTCAAGGTATTTATTAACAGGAAAGGTTATGAGCAGAAACTGGAAGTGACCTCTCTTGCCCAACACACAAGCCCTGACCCTGACCCCCTCCTGACCCTCCAACTTTACTTCCCAGTATTCCCACTGAAAGAAGCAATGGTTTGATTTATTCAGGCTGGTCTACTCACTACTCTAAAACCATGCCACAGGCGTTGCATCTTTGCATCTCACAGCTATTTTCAGGAGAACCTTGCCACGAATCAGGCCCTTTACCCACATTAGCTCACAACACTTCATGAAGTCTCTATCATCCCCCATCCCAAACTATACTTGAAGGAAATAATACTTAGAATTAAGAAACTTGCCAAAGGTCACATATCTAGTAAGAGGAAGGACCAAGAATTGAAGCCAGCATCCATGGTTGTTCTCTACAGAATGTCTGGTCCACTCATTCGACGTTGAGCTGACCCACCTATTACCTTCTTGCCTTGGAAGATTAAGGTCTTCTCTACATTTAAAGGACTATCTGACATTCATATTGACATTGATATTTTTTCTCTTGTATAGCTGTTTCAATACGTATTTGCATACAGAGAGCTACGGTGTGAGAAAAGAAAAACACATAATGGAAAAGGCACAGATGTAGGCATAAGACAGACCTGGGTTTGAATCCTGGCTCTGTCTCATACCAGATGTGTAATTTATCCTGAGCCTTCCTAATCTGTGAATTGAGGTTAAAATGATTAAACAAGAGAAACCTAATATAATCTCCAGTATAGTAATAACAAAGCTTAGTTAACCCCACATTATGAAACGTTACCTGGACATAGCACACTCCTCAAAAGTGAATAACGCCCCCTCTTCTGTGCTACCACTGGATCACAGAAAGAACTCTCCCGCAGTGTACATAGCATTCTGTGTTAGAATTATTTCCTTATCTCACTCACTAAATTGAAAACACAAGAACTGAGTCTTATTTATCTCTACATTGTCTAGCATGGTACCTGGTATATATCCATACTCAGTAGATGTTTGCTAAGTGAAATAATTGTAGATATAATAATGAGTGTTTATAGGAGTCTAGAAAAGAAATCATTTCCAGCTGAGATCCCTGGTTGAGGGAAGGCCAATTTCAGCTGGGCCGTGGTGACATCTCAATAGGTGGAAACAGAAAAGGAGAAATCTAGGCAGAGAGAAAGTCCTACAAAAAAACAACAAAGGAAACAACAAAGGCATCTAGGTCCTACGTAACCAGAGTAAAGGATCAGGGTAGGGGGCCTTTCGAAGCATAGCTGGAAAGTTAGCCAGGAGCCAGGAGGTGTAGAGGAATGTGAGTACACTCAGGCCTCACAGTAGATGAAGAAAGGTATGAACACAAAGCTGAATGGGAAAGGGGCCGCCTACATGCCTCACAGGCCCCAGCAAGCCTGCAAATGTGTAAACTGAAAAAGATAAAACAAATATCAATACTTCATCAACAACTCTTTCAGCGTTTATTGAGCATCTTGTGCGAGCTCACACAATATGAGGAATAAAACATGGTGCCTTCTTTTCTGCTGTTTTAAATTAGGAATCCACCCCTTCTGCTTGTCAAAATATTGACAGAATGAGAACGTTGACTTTGCTTTAACCGATGTTTGTAAACACCTGTCTCCATTTGACTGTTCACGCATGGGGAAGTTTTGAACTTTGCTGGTTTTGGTTTATAACATGATGCTTTTGCACAGTGCCAGGTATTGGGAGAGACTTCAAAAATCAATTCATTCAGAATGAAAATTGAGCCAATCTCTGAGTCAACTTTTGGGTCTCCGGTTAAAGTAATGCTCTTGCTTAAACTAAAATGATTTTTTTTTTCCCAGCCTTAAACAGATCTAGAAGACTCTATGCCACTCCCATAAACAAAAGGCTGAATCAAAGTTCCAGCAGCACTCTGGCTAGAAAAAAACAGTTCTGCGAAGCTGTTTACCCCTTTGGGGCAATGGAGCTAAGGGGAGTTGGGAAACTGGGACTGCAGACAATGCTTTAAAAACTTGATTTTCTCGTTATGAAGATTAAGACACCTAGATGTTGCCGAGGGCACAGCCAGAAACTGCCAGAGTCAACAGTACCCTCTCCAAACCCCAATACTACCAAGTCCACTAGTTTCTACTCCCCCCAAATCACACACCCAGCTGTCAGGCTCATTGTAGCCTCCACGAAAGGGCCAGAAAACGGATGCTCAAGGGAGATCTGAGCAAGGGCCAGACAGGCTGCCCTCTGGGCAGCGCCGAGCGCGGGGGAGTGAGGAGGGCCGCCAGGCTCCTCGGGTGGGCTGGCGGGGGTAGCGAGCGAAGGAGCTAGGGGCTGGGGCAACCTTTACCTGAAGCAGCTGCCACACTACGGACCGGGTCGGCCCTGGGACACGTTCCTGAGGGGATGGCTCGGCTCCCCCGCGCCTCCCGGCCCCTGCCCGAGCTCCGCACTCTCGGAATCCTCGGGGACTGGCGCTCCTCCCGGCCGGCTCAGCAGCCGCTTTCCGGGCTCGCCTTCATGCCCCAGCCGCTCACCGCCGCTCGCCAGCTGGGCAGCAACCCTGTTTCCCCGAGCCGCGCCACGACCCGGAACCGCACTCCGCGCACCGGAAGTCCCTGACCGGGAAGAAGCCGTTGGCTGGGGACGTAGCGCGCAAGCCCCAGAGCCAAGAGCAAGGAGGGAAGCCCTCACGGGGGGCGGGGCCGAACGGGAGGCCGTGCGCGTGCGCACCACTTCCCCGCCTCCGGCCAAGGCCTGGTTGGGAGATGAGCTGGGAGTCTGGCAATATACGTTGACCTCCGGGTTTGGGTTGGGTAGAAGTCAGCGTCAGCCTTCTCCTTCGAATTTCCTCCTCTCTCTCCCTGCTTCCACGGAAAAAAGCCCTTGGTTCCTCCAGAAATGAGTGATGAGGAAGACCTGGGTTCAAATGCCAACTCTAACCTGCTGTGTATCCTAGGACAAGACACCTCCCTTCTCTGACCCATCCATACAGTGGTTCCAATTTTAAGTATTGCTGTGAGAATCGAATGGGATGATGCTCTAAAAACACTCAGCACAGTGCCACTTAATAAACTTAGTAAATGTTAGTCATTCTTATCTGTAAAATGGAGATAATTATCTTCCAAGAACTGCAGGGAGGTTTCCATGAGATATGTGGACCCGACGCAAACAGGAGCTCATTGTTGGTGATCTCTCTCCCTTTCTCAGGGAATCAGTGGGAGAAACTAGTGTGAAGGGGAAAGAAGGACTCGAGCAGTGCAATATCTCTCCTACCTGAGAGGTAATCTGGAACGTCTCTCTTAAAAATGCACCTTAGCAAAAGAAAGAAAAAAAAAAAACAAGGCTGAATTTCAGCCCAGGGGGGATGTTACCCAATATTAAAGTCACCTACAAATACACCATGGATCCACCCCCTTGTATTCAAATATATGATTGACGTCTTAACTCACATGGAGAAAAAGAAATGCACCTTACCACCCAAATTTGCTTTCTGCACACACACCACCCCAGTTTCATCAGGGGCTTGTTGGAGGTGCTCTGCCAAAGCAAGGGTGTGAACAAGGTTGGATATTCTGTTTTCTGAGGTCACCAGTTTATCTGTCCCCTCCCAAATATGAATCTTCATTTTCACTTGTCTTGACCTCCAGTATGAAGCACAGTTGCCTGATTGTAAAAAACTCAACTGGACCCACTAAGCTTTCTCTCTACAGGTTCTAAGGAGTAAATACCCACTCTACCACTTACAGTTTTTATCACTTCATCTCTCTAAGTTGCCTCTCTAAATTTCCTTATCTGTAAAATGGGCATGACAAAAGTTCTAATTAACCTCACTGGGGGGTTTGTGGGGATTAAATGAGCTAATACATATAGCTCACAAAGAATAGAGCCCGGCAAGTAGCTAACATTTACTAATATTTGCATAAAATGCCTACCACTATTCTACAAGTCAGTCAGTAAACAGATACTTATTGAGTACCTATGTATTAAGCCTATCCTAGGCACTGGAGATTTAGTGGTGGAAAAGCTAGATAGGGACTCCACCCTAAAGAAGCTTACAGTAAAGTCTGACTATGAATTTGAAATAGTCACCGCAGTAAGTTGGAGTGCAGGGAAATATGGTAAGATTTCAGGAACACTGAGGGCCCCATTGAGAAGGGAGACTCTGAATTTATGGTGATACTAATATGATGGTTGTTTGATTTTTCTATAGTTAGTTTGAACAGTTAAGATACAGGCACACAAAAAAATGAGCAATTGGGTTAATCCCAGGAAGACAGTTTGCCAGACAGGTGTGATGGGGTCAAGGAGTTTAAGATCTCAGCTTTTAAGAGTGCTTAAAACAAAAGACACAGGATGGATGCTCAAGATGTTAAGTAAGAGAATTCTGGAAATGCTCATGACACTGGCCTGAAGGTCCCCAAACAGGTGTAATGGAAGTCACTGATGGTACCAGGCGGAAAGATGGAGGGTATCCTAAGAGATGGGCGTCAGATGAAGAGCCATCCGAGAGTGGGGTCCTGGCTGAAGTGCAAAGTGCAAAGGAGGAAAAAGTTTTTGAAGATGAGACGGTCAAGGAACTGAGATGCTATGTGGCCTCAAAAGCTCTCAGGATGAGGGATGGACATGAGGTGGAAAGGAAACCAGGGGTGCTTCCCAAGCCATTCTACAACTGAGGAACGTAGTTAGATGAGGAGAAGTGATGACAGGCCAACTGCATGGCTTAGCCTCCAAGGAGTAGGAATTGTATCAGAGAGTGGAAGTGGCTTTAAAAAGTAGAGCTTACATTGACCTATCTCTTGACCTAGGGGTGCATAGGACTAGGACCCTGACAACTGACACACTCAGAAAAATTATATTTTTACAACATACTGAATGTGCTGGGCCAGGGACTGGTTGGGGACTTTGGTAGACATGAGGGCACAGGGACCAGTACCTCAGCATACCTGTGACAATCAGGTTTTCAATACTTCAGCTCCAACTTGGAAAGGAAGCCATGATAAGAGACAGGGGTTCCTTTTCTTCTGGTCCCTAGGACTAGAATGGGGGCAATGGACAGAAGTTCGAAGACACCTACTAGGAACTTCCCTGGTGGCACAGTGGTTAAGAATCCACCTGCCAATGAGGGGACACAGGTTCAATCCCTGGTCCGGGAAGATCCCACATGCTGCAGAGCAACTAAGCCCGTGTGCCACAACTACTGAGCCCACGTGCCACAACTACTGAAGC
>NW_006799073.1:108216-131564 GCF_000442215.2 Lipotes vexillifer | reverse complement strand
CCCCCCGCCTAGAGCCCGTGCTCCGCAACAAGAGAAGCCACCACGATGAGAAGCCCACACACTGCAACGAAGAGTAGCCCCCGCTGGCCGGAACTAGAGAAAGCCAGCATGCAGTAAAGAAGACCCAACACAGCCACAAATAAAATTTTTTTAAAAAGACACCTACTAGCTGTGTGGCCTTCAACAAATGATTTGCCTTCTGTGTATCTGTCTCCTCATCTAGGTTATCGTGAACATCCACTGAGGTAATAATGCATGGAGAGCGCTTGGAACAGTGCCTGGCCCACAGGGAGTGTTCTGTAAACACGAGCTCCTATTGCCCTCTGCACTGAGACAGGCAGCAAGAATCAAGACCTTATACATTTGCTTTCCTCAAATGCAGTTGCTGGTGTAATTCCTGCTCAAACCTCAATTGCCCTTTCTCTCTCCACTCAGTAAACTCCTACTCTCTCTTTCTCTCTCTCCTTTTTTGTAAGTGGCTTAAAACAACAACCATTTATTATTTGTCAAGATTCTGTGGCTTGGTGGGTGGCTGTTCTGCCATTCTTCTTGGCTCCCTCGTGCACGTTCAGTCAGATGGCAATTAGAATGGCTGGAAGGTCTCAGATGGCTAGAGGTGTTGGCCAGGGCACCTTAGTTTTTCTCCTTGTGGCCTCTGTGGTGGCTATTTTGGGTTTCTACATAACAGAGTGGTGGGATTCTTTTTTTCTATTATTTTTTAATTTTTTTTTTTAATTTTTTTTTTTTTGCGGTACGCAGGCCTCTCACTGTCGTGGCCTCTCCCATTGCGGAGCACAGGCTCCGGACGTGCAGGCTCAGTGGCCATGGCTCACGGGCCCAGCCGCTCCGCAGCATGTGGGATCTTCCCGGACCGGGGCATGAACCTGTGTCCCCTGCATTGGCAGGCGGACTCTCAACCGCTGCACCACCAGGGAAGCCCGAGTGGTGGGATTCTTAAAGGATAAATTCCAATGTGCTTTTAGAAAAATGTTTTTATTAAATATATATTGCCATTTTAACCATTCTAACCATTAAGTGTATATATTTTCTTTTTCTTTTTTCTTTTTGGCTGCACCATGCAGCTTGTGGGATCTTATTCCCCGACCAGGGATCAAATCCAGGCCCTGGCAGTGAAAAAACCGAATCCTAACCACTGGAATGCCAGGGAATTCCTAAGTATATTCTTTTTTTTTTCTTTCTTTCTTTTTTACCAATACCACTGCTGCTGTGGTAGACTTTTTATTTTTATTTTATTATTTATTTATTTTGGCTGCATTGGGTCTTCGTTGCTGCACGCGGGCTTTCTCTAGTTGCGGCGAGCGGGGGCTACTCTTTGTTGCAGTGCGCAGGCTTCTCACTGAGGTGGCTTCTCTTGTTGCGGAGCACGGGCTCTAGGTGGGCGGGCTTCAGTAGTTGTGGCACGCGGGCTCATTAGTTTTTGGCTCGAGGGCTCTAGAGCGCAGGCTCAGTAGTTGTGGCGCACAGGCTTAGTTGCTCTGCGGCATGTGGGATCTTCCCAGACCAGGGATCGAACCCGTGTCCGCTGCATTGGCAGGTGGATTCTTAACCACTGCTCCACCAAGGAAGTCCCCCAGGTATATTCTATTCATTCTTGAAAACCAAATTCACATACTGCTTCTCCTCCTCTAGGAAGTTTTCCAAGATCACTTCTCCCTAACAGGCCACGTGAAGAGCTTCATTCTCTGTGTTCAACATTTATCACATTTTCTGTTATTCTTTCAATACACGTCTGTCTCTCTGACAGGCCATGAGCAAAGGAACATTTCTTTCTCTCTCTCTCTCGCTCTTTTTTTTTTTAAATATACTTAAAGCTTAAAACACCATAAACACTTGGTAAAATGCATGTTAAATGAAAATTTACTCAAAACATGCACATGAAATGAAACAACTGGAAATCTTACATTGTTAAGCAGAATTCACATGTGGAAAAATCCACTTTTCCAAATCTATGACAACAAGCTGAGAGTGAACATAGTAAGATGAGAGGAACTTTCTTTCAAGTCCTGCCAGAGCTGTGGGAAAAGGGAGGCACCTTCTAGTTTCTCTGCAAATGTGTGTTCTTAATATTTTATATGTGTGATTATGTTTCCCTTCTATTTTCCTAATTTTAGTTTCCTCTCTTTTTGAAATATATTTTTCCTCCCATAGGGAAAACAGGCATTTTTGCTCCTATGGTACAAAGCAATTTCAAGACAACAGTTAATTAAGTGTCAAAAATCCATTCAAACTATTTGAAAGAAGCCTCCAAGAAACGGACAGTTTCAGAGCAATATAGTATTTTTTCAAATTAAAATAACATTTCAATGTGATGAATTTTTTAAAGCTAATGTATTGCTCATAATAAGGTGAGTTTGGTGGGTGGAAGGGAAGCACAATATTAACCAACCAGAAAATCTTAAATATAACACTCTGCAGATACTATTTAAGTATAGATCAGTTCTGGGGGCTTGCAGAGATTCCCTGAGCTTTGTTCTATTGTCTTTTTGGGCTGAATATTATTTCTGGTATCCTTTTTTACATGCTTGGGGTGAAAATGAAACATCTGGCTGGTATTTTAGTATCTCTGGCTACATTTATGGATAAATGTAGTCCCTCCCTACATCCAGGCTCTATAACCAGCTTCTAATAGTACCTTTTCTTGCTTTAAAGGTTAGCTAGTCCTGTGAGTTCCAGCTCCTAAATTAATTGATGTTAACAGGACTTAGGATGTAAGAAAACAGACTCGTGTGCTTTGTTGAATGCAACTTCTAAGAATGCATAATTAACAGTGTCTCCATTAATATACAGTATGTTCAACACTGAGACACCGCTATCATAAATAAAGGTAGACATGGATAAATTTATAATTAAAAATGCATTAGAAATTACAAGCATAATTTATTTACTAATGTGCACTGGAATAAATTTTATGTGTAATATTTTAAAACAGGGCATTAATAAATAATAGTGAACATAAAATATTTTTGCAGCTAAAAATATTTCATTAAATATTAGAAGTAAATTTGCTGCAGAGTTATCATTGCTATGAAGTAAAGTTTATAGAATACAATCACAATGTAGAGGACTGTTTCTTGGGTGTATTCAAAATATCAGAAACAAACAACTGTTTTTCTTTGAAAGTTGGCAAGTAGACTATTCAAAGTAGTGCCTGCAAATGTTTTAAGAATAAAAGGTTAGGATGTCCAAATAGTGAATAATCGATCATTGCTTAAAACAGCCAAGATCCTTCTGATCAAGTACATTTACAGTTTAGTGCATTCCAGTCTTATCCACCTGTTTGTTTGGCCCACACTAATTTGGAGCAATTTCTCCCACCTGAGAACCCTATAGGTGTTTTTTTTCAAACTTTCACTTCAAAATTGACCTCAGCTTGCACTGTGGTTTTGCTCTTTCAAGGGCAAACAATTCCTAGGTGCCAGGCACTCTCCTAAGAGCTCACATATTTTCCTGACTCCACGCTCTTAACCACTTCACTCTACTGACTCTGTTATTTTAATCTTATATTTATTTCCCTTTCTGAGTGTGCACATCAGGTGTTTTCAATGAGATTGTAAGTCCCACCATACCAACCATATTTGTTTGTCTGATGCCTCTGAAAAGAGAGCTTATGTTTTATAGGTAGTATTTTTTGTAGTAGGGGGACTGTTTGTTTTGTTTTTTCCAGGCAGGACTGTAGTAGATGAATAACAATGAATGGCATCCATCATTGGTTGAGACTTGTTCTGAACCTGGCACAGATATACCTAATGGCTTTATAGACAATCTAATTGAATCCTCACAACAGTCCAATAAATAGATATTGTTTTTATGCCCATTTAACAGATGAGGAAACTGAGCCTCAAAAAGGTGAAGTCACTGGCTCTAGATCATACAACTAGCAACTGGCTGACTTGGAGGCCCCAAGATCTATAATTCCCCTAATAATCAGCAGCCGCTGTTCCTAAAACAACCATGTCATTTCCCTAAATCATGTTGCTGTCTAGCATCTCACAATCCTTTCAGCTGGATTTTTTTTCTTTCCCCCCATTGATATCTAATCTAAGGCCCTCCTGCTCCCGTTTACGATAATTCCCTGATGTCCTGTCCTTAGTAGACAAGAACTGATCTTTAAAACACATGAGCAATATCCCTTTAGATGTTTGAAGATGGCTATTAAATTCTCCTTAACCTCCTTTTCTCCATGATACGGTATTACTAACCCCACTTCTTTTAGCCTTTTCTCACAGGGACTCCTTCTAAAGTATTCCACACCCTGAGCCACACTCCTAGAGAGTGGTTTCTGATTTTCCATATCACTATTCATTATCGTCACTTTCAAAGAGCATTTATTAAGCTCCCACACGTGCATGTGACCTCTGCTGGAATTTATACAAGCCAGGAAAGCAAAAGAAGATATCTTGATGGAATCACTCTAAGAAGATGTCTGGGTCCCCAAATAGTGTTCTTTTAAATCCTTCCTGTTACTCCATCATCTTCCCACCTCACCTACCTCATGAGGGGATGATTTACTAAACTAGAAGCAACCTGAGGCAGAGACATATTTCAGTCATCATAGCATCCCTGATGGCTGGAAGAGGAGGAACAAAATCGTAGATGCTCATTATAAATTTGTATTACAGTAGATGAGGATTACCCTTGATAATCTGTCCTAGGCTAACATGCTCCTTCACACATGTTGGGTGACCTTAGTTAGAATAATTATCTCTGCATCGATGGTCCAGAAAAATTGTAATGTGTGTTCAGTATTTCCTGAATGAAAATTGAATGAAGTGGTTGTTGGGACTTCCCTGGTGGTCCAGTGGGTAAGGCTCCGCGCTCCCAATGCAAGGGGCCTGGGTTCCATCCCTGGTCAGGGAACTAGATCCCGCATGCATGCCGCAACTAAGAAGTCCACATGCCGCAGTGAAGATCCCATGTGCTGCAACTAAGACCTGGTGCAGCCAAAATAAATAAATAAAACACATAAATAAATACATATTTTTTTAAAAATGTAGTTGTTGAATGTGTGAATACTGTTACCCAAATGACTTTGAGCAAAAACAGTGCCTACAACAGTCATGAACAAATGCTAGCTCAGAATTCAAAAGACAAAACAAAACAAAAAAACAGGTAGCCTGAAGGCTGAAACCAGCCCCCACTGTCTTGGCCTGCTGAGGGCTTTTCTGCTTCCCTTGAAAAATTGAAAAGATGTGGCAACGTTGGGTCCACAGCCTACTTGTCAACAATCAGGTGAGCAGTGGCTGCCCTCCTGCTGGGGGGTGGCCGTGATGCAGGCCAGGCATCAGCCACCATCCATCAAGACACTTAGACTGTAGCTTGCTGCACTCATTTGCAGGATCTTCCTGGCCCTGTGGTACTTGAATCTGAGCCCCTTGTCTGGCTTTATGAAATAGCCTAAGAACTAATTTCTGATTTTACATCACAGGGGTATTGATGATAAGGGGTATTGATGGTAGTCCAGGGGGAAGTCTCAGAACCTGCTTCACCTGGGAGAAACTGTTCTGTCCAAACACTGAAGAGACTATATAATTCCCAGCAAAATCTGGAGATTATACTGGAGAAAGAAGTTCTAGGAAATAAGGGGGTAGGGCTGTAAATTATTCATCTTTGTATTTCCCAGTTCTTTGCCAAAATCTCAGTGCAAAAATGTTGCTTTAGGGCTTCCCTGGTGGCGCAGTGGTTGAGAGTCCGCCTGCCGATGCAGGGGACACAGGTTCGTGCCCCAGTCTGGGAAGATCCCACATGCTGTGGAGCGGCTGGGCCTGTGAGCCATGGCCGCTGAGCCTGCGCGCCCGGAGCCTGTGCTCCGCAACGGGAGAGGCCACAAGAGTGAGAGGCCCGAGTACCGCAAAAAACAAAACAAAACAAAACAAAACCCTAGCCTTAGCCAGAGCCCCACCACAGCCGCGTGGGACTCACCCCAGCCTGGCCTGCCCCTCCTTCCTGATGGGGTTGGGAGTAGGGGAGTCAGACAACTCAGCTGTGACAAACCTAAGGACAATTCCGTTTAATTCTCTGCCCACATCACGGAAAAGCAAGTTGATTCTCTTAACTGGCAAATCATTAAAAACTAAAAAAGCATGAACACATTGGGTGTGAATTTTTCCACGTTATCAATTCTGGGTAAAACACTGCTCATGCTGGCCATTGCAAGTTACCTTTCAGGAGTCAGAAGGCAGCATGGAAGAAGCATACTGCTTAGAGGACAAAAGGAAACAATGCCTGCGGAGGACACTCTGGAAGGGAGAAGGGAAATAAAGAATCAGAACTTCATTATCACCAAGAAAATAGTGTGGTTTGGATTTGCTGCGTACAGCATGCTATAAAAACAGAATAAGAATTTAAAACTTGGCTTAGAATTTCCTCCTCACATTTATGGAATACTTAAATCTTTTTTTTTTTTTTTTTGCATGCACCATCTCCTTTAATGCTAACACTGACCCTAAGCAGTAGCTACTATAATTTTACCTCCTTCAGAGATGCAGAACTGAGGCTTAGAGAAGTAAATTGTTCCAGATCACTTGCAAAGCAGATATTTAAACTCAGGTGTGCTGAAAGCGTCACCTCAATTACAATAGGTCTATCTGTCTCATAGGAAGATCTTGTGAAGGTCAGGTAGGAGAGAAGGTTAAACAGAAGTTGTGCTAATCACTGCATATTAAACATCCCCTGGAAATACAGACTTTCCTGAGTAGAAATAGTCATCTTCCCCCTACCCTTTTTCAGGCCTTTAAAAGAATACGCAAATAGTAAGATGGTTTCTAACTGGAAGGGGTTGATGCTAAACCACAAAACATTTAAGCCTTATCAACAAGTTTTCCTATGCTATATTTTACTTTGTTTCAATTTTTCTCACTTAATGTAGACTACTGTATTGTTTTATTTCTAAATTAAAATTTTATTTTTCTCAAAGTAATTGTGCACAGAGATTAAAAATAAAATAAGACCAAAAGTCTTATAAAAAAAAAGCTCTTATATTGTATTTTCTATTACTTTCTTCTCCCTGATTCTGGTCCTCAGGATATAATTTGGCTACTAGGTTGTGAGTTTTTTTAAAGGCCCAGTTTACTCTGTTTCTATTTGTTTTGGGTTGTTGCTGTTGTTGTTGTTGTTGTGTGTGTGTGTGTGTGTGTGTGTGTGTGTGTGTTCAGTGAAAATTGTGATAATTTACTCTATAACATTTCTTTTAAGATGAAATCATTACTGTTAGAGAAACGTGAAAATGCACTATCTCAAGCCAGCATATCCTTCTTTTGTAATTAAATTTTTATTTTATTTTATTTTTTCGTTACCAAAGTTACACATAAAATTTGTTTAATGAGCCAAATAGTTCTAGCCACAAGTCTGGTGTCTGCTGCATCACAGCAGATCTGTCCTCAGTAGATGAGGGAAAATCGCAACCATTTTGCCCTGACGTGATGTTCCCTGTGGTGCATGATCACTCGGCAGCATCTGCTTCTTTCCCTCTCGGATACAAAGCGGGCAGAGTCAACTTTATAAATCCTATTACACAAATGGGCATCTTTCCCCAATGTGTGCATAAGAATGCACGCTTTCTTAGAACATCTGAGATGAGTGATGAAATACCAAATGAAGCACATTTTTTATTTCTTGCAGTTTGAATAGGGTGTGAGAATACATTTCCTTTTTAGCTGGATCCTAAGACTGGGCCAAATACCTAACTAGGGAAACACTCACACATCCCACAGTACGAGTTGACAAGAAAGACTTTGCTTCCTCCTGAACAAGAAACCCCCAAAGCCTTTTGTTGCATGATTGAAGGTGCCAGGGCTCTTCGGTCACTAGATAATATGTGGTGTTTTGCATCGTGAGGGCTGTACAGGGTGCACGTGTGCTCTGTACAGTGCAAAATCACCGTAGCTACCCAGAAGCTTCCTAATCTGGATGCATTTGATCCGACAATGGCACAATTTTCAGGGATTGGGCTATTGTTCTAACTAAAATGCTTAAGGTCTTTAAGGTGATTTTTGTTTCTCTGACTTTATGGCCTGCATATTCATTTTTAGTTTTCATTATCTAAGTATACAAGGTATGGTATAGGATCTGAATCTTTTTGAAATTAATTGCGTTGTAAATCAAACATATTTCCATAGAATGCACTTACTCATCATTAGCATGTGAGTTTCCAGTAAAATATCTTTAGTATTATTTTTATTATTAACATATTTACACTGTCACTCTAGCCCTGCACCCTTTGTGAATCTGTTTTTAAAATAAATATGACCTGATACCAGAGTGATTGGTGCAATAAAAATGCATGATGTGAAATTAATCAAATATGGTCGGGTTCAATTTATAAGGGACACATTAAGAAAAATTATTTCTTGTTCGGGTATGTCACTCTAGTGAATCAAACAGAGCTGCGTATATTTCAGCAAGAGACATGTAAAATCCATTCATTCAACAAACATTTATTATGCATTTACTGTGTGCATCACAGGGGATAAAAATCAAGCTGAGCAAACAGGAAATTCACACATGAAACAACCGAAGACCATAAGCAACTGCATAATTGTGGAATATATGTTCAATACCCAAGGATTCCAGAAACAAAAGCTTAAGTACCAGCAGTGTAGAGCCCTGGTTAAGGGTGTGGGCCTCTGGATTTATTTCAGTTTTTTTCAGGAAGTGGCCATTAATTTTTGTGTGAGAAAAATGAGAGCAGAGAGGCATAATTCACTGTGAAGATAGGTTTTATACTCTGTATATGTGAAGGAAATAAATTTCTAATGCAGTAAAATAGAATGGAAAAAAGGAAAAACCTGGCTTGGTCTTTAGAGTCAGACAGACATGAGTTCAAATCTCAGCTCTGCTATTTACTAGCTGGGTGACCTTGGGGTAAGTTCTTTGATTTTGTGGAGCTTTATAATATGGACATGACAAAATCTTTTTCATAGGATTGTTGTGAGAATTAAATGAGATGATGTCCTCCATAAGCATTCACTAAATATGTTATCATAGTGGGGCTGGGGGCAGTCAAAGAAGCTGTGCTGGGAGCTGCTATCGTCAAAGTTGTTGGCAAAGATGAATTGTTGGAGATGGCGTTCCAGGTGGAGAAGACAGTATGGATAGAGGCTGGAAGATAGGGCTGGAAACCAAGTATGCCGCTCAATTCCAGGGACGGGGTTCTGCTTTCATCCTACTAGAGCCAGTTGGGTAGAGATAAGCCAAGTACTTGCCAGAGAAGCAGATGAGAGGCCTCAGGGATGATATTGCTACCCTTCAGGTGGCTTAAAAATGAAGAATTTCTAGGCAGATTAGCAGGAAGCATCCCTGGAGAACTCCTGAAACCAACAAGCCTTAGTGGGATGGAACTCAGGACCCAACACTGTGAGCATCTTAAAGGCTGGGACTTGCCCTGCCTTATTTGGCACTGTACACTACAGCTTAGCACAGGGCCTTGTCCAAGGGAAGCAATCGATAACCACTTGATGAATGAATGAATAAGCCCCTGTGTCATGTAAAATGCAAACAATCATTTACCTACTAGCTATGTAACCTCAATCCCTGTGCCTCCATTTTCAACTGTAAAACAGGATAAGAGTACCTATTGACCTCACAGGGCTGTTATGAACATCAAATGCATCGATATTTGTAAATTGCTAAGAACACTGCCTGGCACCTGGTCAGTTCTATAACAGTGTTTTTTAAAATACAAAATAAATAATGATGTTAAAGGGTCCTGTGAGGATTAAATAAGAAAATGCTTGAAGGCAACAAGTATTTGAGGAGGGAAGTGTAGAGGGAAGGACCTGCCAGCCTGTGTAATGAAACCCCACCCCCAGCATGCTCAGAAGTACCCAGGCTCAGACCCAACAGGACCTGATGAATCTAGAATTTGTCTTCTCCTTGAGCCCAGCATGCAGTAGGCCTCCGGGAGCCCTGGACCTACCTGTACTCCTGCTGTCATCTCCCCTCCCCAAACTCACTGGTACCAGATGATACCTTTAGCCCAAGGCTCTGACCTGGGTCCCACACTGTCAGCCCTGGACTACTCTAGGGCCCTACATGGCTGAAACCCATCTGTGTACTCATGGCCAATAGCTGAAGTTTTACTTCCACTGAGATAGAATATCTCCCCGCCGCTTTCCGTCTTGCTTCCCCTTCCTCATCGGAATGATAATGCTGCCTCCCTTTGTGGATCACTGCTTCCCAGAAATCCTATTGCCCCCACCCACCAGAGAGGACTCCTTAGCTCAGCACACGATGGGTTGGACCAGGGCCCCACTGTGCCCATTGGACATGATGGTTCAGATGCCTGCTAACCCTCCTCGGCACCAGCCATCAGACTCGTCAGCCCACTGAACCCAAACTCTGCCAACTTGTTAGTTCATTCATCTATTCATAAATTCATTCACATATTCATTTAACTAATGGTAATTCAGTTCTTCCTCTATGCCCAGCACATAGGGCTGGAGACATCGAGATCATTCACATAGTGTCCCTGAACTCAGAGAGCACACAGCCTAGTCAGGGAGAGAGAGGACTCACAACATGGGGTAATTAAGTGCAAAAATAGAAATATATACAAAGTAGGAGAGGCAAGGGAGAGATTTACTACTCTTATCTGGGAGAATCAGGGAAGACTTCCCAGAAAAGCGACATCTGAGATGGATTTTGAAGAAGGAACAGGATAAGATCAGAATCATTTTAGACCGAGGGGTGAAAACACACAGAGGGATCAAAGAGTGAGGAGCTGGGCTATACGATAAGGTAGGAGATAAGCCTGGAGTGGTGGGCAGAGACCAGACGATGGTGGGAGTTGAACATGGGGCCAAGGAGCTTAAACTTCATTATTTTTGGTAAAGGAATGTGGGGGACCCTGTGTTGTGCTGCCTGGATCCCCCTTCACTGGAGGGCTTGTTGCCGTGGTTGCTGGCAACGCCTTCCAGAGGCAGTCCTCAGCTGTCAGGCCATTTAGCGATTCCCTCAGCTGCAGAGAGCCACCTTGCCCAAGGTCATGCCCTTCCCTGGCAGGGCAGCTGACATCCTACGACTGATGGATGTACGAGTACAAAGGCCCAGCCCTCTGGGTCCAGCTCTAGACAACTCTGAAGGCTCATTCTAGTTCCAAAGGTCCCAGTGGGGTTGGCTGAGGCTGTCACTGGTTCTACACTGAAGTTCAACTTCCCCCTCTGGTCCCTTCTGCTCTCTTCCCTTCTCTCCCATAGGAATGGGTACTGAGGGCAGTATCACCCTGGGCATGGATCCCATCATCTTTACTTTCTCAGAACTTCATTCATCAGGGGTCCACCTCTCCATTTCTCCTACTACAAGCTCCTACCCATGAGGCATTTAAACGTTCTTACATCTCTTTCAGATCCCCTACAAGTCCTCAACCCCACATTGCCTTCCAGTTCCTGCCCTCTCGCTCTCCTCTGCTTGACAGGTGAATTTCTCCAAAGAGCTGTCAACTTCCAGTCTGCAGTCCTTCCTTTGTTGACTCCATCGAACATCTGCCACCCACCCCCCAACTCCTCTAAAGCATTTTCACCTGCGCGCTAATCCTCACCAGGTCATTATATTCAGTGGATGCCTCTTAGACCGGAACTCAGTTGTACTGTTGACCTCTCTCTCCGTCTTAAAATGCCCTTGGTTTCTGTGCTGCTGTGCTTTTCTAGTCTTTCTCCCACCCCATAGTGGCTCCTTTTTTCTCCATCTGTCCCTAAATTATTGCTGCTCTGTCACAGATCCTCATTTTTCTCACTTCTCACACTCTCTCTGTGTGATCTCATTCACTGTCATGACTGCTAATACCATCAAGATATTAAGAATCCCTAAATCTCTCTTTCTAGTGCAGACATCTCTCCTGAGCCTTAGACCCACAACTGCCCACTGGACATCGTCCCTTTGTCATTCTGCAGGCTCCACAGGCTCTGTATGTGTACAACTGAATTTGTCACCCTCTCCTCAAACCTTCAGCTCCCTCACCAGTGTCTCTGCTTCTGCTTTTCCCCAGTTCTTCTTACCCAGATTCCCCAGGACCCCCTGATCATACCCTACCAGCTTCAAACTCGAGCTTAACCCACTTCCCTAACTCCTGACTTGAATTACACATGATTCAAAATTAAGTCATCTGCTGGGAACCAGGTTGTGGTGGCTCAGTTAAGACTGTGGGGCTCTTGAATGACTCCCCGACACCATGAGAACCAGAAACTGGAAAGCCTTCAGGACACTGGGAGCTGTCCTGCTCCTTGTCTACCGTGTCCCCAACCCCTACCCCTTTCCAGGCTGCACTGTTTCTTCTTTCTGTGACTGTTCTGTTTATAAGTGGCTTTTTCCACTGCTCCCTGTGCCATTGACTAAACATGACTGACTCAGAGGTCTGGGGGTTACATGTCCTCGATTCAAGTAGCCAGCAAACAAGTCAGTGTCTTCCAGATGCAACGGCAAGTCCTTAGAAGAGAGACTCTTGGGTTTAGCTGTGGTCAAGGGCTCATCCTTGGTCTGATGAGCTAAGGCTAGGAGAGTTGGGCCCTGGGGTAGGAAACGTAGTTATGGGGACTCATGGGGGTAGACATGAGGTTCCAGAGGAAATGGGGTCTTGTGCTGGGCAACTATCTACATGACATGATTTTACAGCCCTGAATAATCACGGATGACCAAAATTCCCAGGGTGTAGAAAATTTACTTTTAGGCAAATATCAAACTGCTTTGCCTAACCATCTTACGGTTTTGTAAAGCATCACTTATTTAATTCATCTCCTCTCCTCTTTCCACCTTATTGTGTTAATGAGTAGTAACATAATAGGAAGAATATTATAAGGGAAATAATACAAGGAAAATATCCTATGTGATTGTTCCTAAAAAATAAAATCTTAAGTATACACTTCAATAGTACTTTCTCCTATAACAGTTATTAATTATAATAATAAAATAAAAGGCCTTTTGAGTCCATTTTAATCTTTTCTGCATTAAAATCTGACTTAGAAATTCAAAATGGAAGATAATCAAAAGTATCATCTAGTTGCTTTTGACAGAAGGAAGTTTATAACCTGTGTGTAAGTTCTTAGGAAATAATATCACCAGGAAATCTTTGATGCCTCCCTTACGGGTAAAAAAAAAATTTAGAAAATTTATTTTCAGATCAGCATATTGTAGCATAATTCTTTTTTTTTTTTTTTTTTAAGTACGCGGGCCTCTCACTGTTGTGGCCTCTCCTGTTGCGGAGCACAGGCCCCGGACGCGCAGGCTCAGTGGCCATGGCTCACGGGCCCAGCCGCTCCGTGGCACGTGGGATCTTCCCAGACCGGGGCACAAACCCGTGTCCCCTGCATCGGCTGGCGGACTCTCAACCACTGCGCCACCAGGGAAGCCCCTGTAGCATAATTCTTAAAGAAACTTTTACTTTAAATCAGTTTTATTGTAAGCCTAGAAAAGAAATGGGACTAGGAGATGAACAAAGTCTTGACAAGAAGCTGGTGAGAGAAAAAGAAATATACTGTGGGACCACTTGTTTTTAAGAAATGAAACTCTGGATTTATGCATCAGCTCTAAAAAAATCTCTCTAGCGGGGCTTCCCTGGTGGCGCAGTGGTTGACAGCCCATCTGCCGATGCTGGGGACACGGGTTCGTGCCCCAGTCTGGGAAGATCCCACATGCCTCGAAGCGGCTAGGCCCGTGAGCCACGGCCGCTGAGTCTGCGCGTCCCGAACCTGTGTTACGCAATGGGAGAGGCCACAACAGTGAGAGGCCCGCATACAGAAAAAAAAAAAAAAAAAAAAAAAAATCTCTCTAGGCACACTGCTCAGCAGCTATTTGGATCTTGGCTGAAATTTTTAGTATGTCTCAAACAAAAGCAGATTCCTTTGTTTCAAGATAGTGATTTTGTGATTCCCTATTTTCATTTATTTAACAAAATATTTTCTAATATCAATTAGATGCCAGGTATTGTTCAGGTATTGAATGTCAAAAGACCTTTTTTTCAAGGAGTAGAGTATATAAGATATATTCCTAGAGGCTATATTAAAAGGTACATATCTACTCTTATACACTGTTGGTGGGAACAAAAAATGGTACAGCCTCTATGGAAAACAGTAAGGCAGTTCCTGAAAAAATTTTAAATAGAATTACTATATGATCCAGCAATTCCACTTCTGGGTATATACTAGAAAGAAATGAAAGTGAGAACTCAAACACTTGAACAGCCATGTTCATAGAAGCATTATTCACAATAGCTAAAATGTGAAAAAAAACAAGTGTGTATCGACAGATGAATGAATAAACAAAATGTGATACCTACATATGATGGAATATTATTCGGCCTTAAAAAGGAAGGAAACTATGGGAAACACTACAGCATGGATGAACCTTGAAGACATTATGCTAAGTGAAATAAGCCAGTCACAAAAGGCTAATGATTCCACTTATAGGAGGTACCTGGTGCAAATTCATAGAGACAGAAAATAGAACAGTGGTTGCCAGGGGTTGTGTTTAATGGGAACAGAGTTTCAGTTTTGAAAGATGGAAAAAATTTCTGTAGATTGTTGCACAATCTACAGTGTGAATGTGCTTAATGCTACTGGCTGAACTAAAGACTTAAAAATGGTTAAAATGGGCTTCCCTGGTGGCGCAGTGGTTGGGGGTCCGCCTGCCGATGCGGGGGGCTCGGGTTCGTGCCCCGGTCTGGGAGGATCTCATGTGCTGCGGAGCGGCTGGGCCCGTGAGCCATGGCCGCCGAGCCTGCGCGTCCGGAGCCTGTGCTCCGCGACGGGAGAGGCCACAACAGTGAGAGGCCCGCGTACCACAAAAAAAAAAAAAAAAAAAAAAAGGTTAAAATAATGTTATGTATATTTAAGCACAATTTTTTTAAAAAAGGTACACATTTATAAGAACTCGAGCGACACTGGAGACAAAAAGGAAGGATTTACTTCTTTTTTGGGGCTTAAAAAGGCTTTCTAGTGGTGACACTAGAGGAGGGAGGCAACATGTATGGTGGAAATGGTCAGAAGTCTCCAGTCCCAATTCCACTCTGTCACTTAGCAATGGCATGACCTTAGGACAGGTGACATAACCCCTCTATAGGCAGTGTAGCGTGGGGGTTATTTACAAGGATGCTGAGCCAGAAGGCTTGTTTGAATCATACTTTATTTACCAGCCACATGGCCTTGGTCAAGTAATTTGACATCTTTAGGTCTCAGTTTCTCCAACTATGAATAGGGAGGTCAATGCCCAACTCATAGGGTTGTCACAAAGGTTTAACTAGATCAAGTACAGGAAACCATTAGCACAGTGCCTGCCACAAACTAAGTGCTCAGTAAGTAAGTATCAGTAGCTGTTATTTTCTGAGCCTTATCTATAACATGGGGTTAATATTACTTGTCTTAAATTCTTAGAGTTATTTTGAGGCTCAGTAGAGATTCTGTAGGTGAAACAGGTTAGACAGCATTATTGAAGATGGGTTAGATTTGGGTATGTATTCTCACTGAAGGGAACAGCATGAGGAAAAGGAAGAGCCCCAAAAGTGTGGGCCTTAGGACTGATTAATGCACCCAGTGTATGGAAAGGAATAGTGGGAAATAAGGCTGGAGAGATAGAACTGGGACAACTTATTTAGGGCCTTGAAGGCCTGCCTAAGAAGCACATCACAGAGGTAGATCCAATAGAATGTAAGTGAGAGAGGGCAAGGATCATGCCATGATTTGATTTGGCATTGAGAATTAAATTCGGAGGATGTGTTAGGCTGCCTTCAAGATGATGCCTCTCTTGGTCAGGTTGGGCTGCTATAACAAAATACCACCGACTGGGTGGTTTAAACCACAGGCATTTATTTCTCAGAGTTCTGGAGGCTGGGGAAATCTGAGAGGTGCCAGCATGGTGGGGTTCTGCTAAGAGTCCTCTACCTGGCTTGCAGATGACTGCCTTCTCTCTGTATTCTCACATGGCAGAGAGAGGAAGTTCTGGGGTCCTTTCCTTATAAGGGCATTAATCCCATCATGGAATCTCCACTTTCATGACCTCATCTAAATCTGATTACCTTCCAAAGGCCTCACCTCCTAATGCTATCACACTATGGGTTATGGCTTCAATATATTAATTTGGAGGGGGACACAAATATTCAGTCCATAGCAGCTCCCAGTGACCCTTATCTCTTGATAGTCATGTTCTGTGTGATCCTCTCCCCTGGAGTGTGGGTTAGATCTAGTGACTTGCTTCTAATAAACAGAACACAGCAAAAGTGTTAGGATGTCACTTATGAGGTTAGGTTACAAGGAGACCGACTTCCTCTTGCCTGCCCTCTCTTGCTCTCTGGCTTCCTCACCCTTTTGGAAGCCAGCTACCATGTTGTGAGCTGTCCTGTGGAGAGGTCCACAGATCAAGGAACTGATGTCTCCAGCCAGCAGTCTTTGAGCACCTGAAGCCTGCCAACAGCCAGGCAAGTAAGCTGGGAAATGGATCCTCCCCCTAGTGAGCTATGAGTTTTCTGCAGCCCTGGCTGTCACCTTGATTGCAGCCTTGTGAGAGATTCTAAGACAGAGGCACCCAGCTAAGTTGCATCCAAATTCCTAACACACAGAAACTTTGAGATAATAAATGTTTGCTGTTTTAAGCGGACAAGTTTTGGGGTAATTTATTACACAGCAATAGATAACTAATCCAGAGACCAATAAGGCTGCCCTCACTTCAGATACCAGCCACAAGTCAAGGCTCCCCAGACCACCTGTACTTTTTTTTTTAAAATAAATTTATTTACTTATTTATATTTTTGGGCTGCGTTGGGTTTTCGTTGCTGGGCATGGGCTTTCTCTAGTTATGGCAAGCGGGGGCTACTCTTCATTGCTGTGTGTGGGCTTCTCATTGGGGTGTCTTCTCTTGTTGTGGAGCACGGGCTTTCTCTAGTTATGGCAAGCGGGGGCTACTCTTCATTGCTGTGTGTGGGCTTCTCATTGGGGTGTCTTCTCTTGTTGTGGAGCACGGGCTTTCTCTAGTTATGGCAAGCGGGGGCTACTCTTCATTGCTGTGTGTGGGCTTCTCATTGGGGTGTCTTCTCTTGTTGTGGAGCACGGGCTTTCTCTAGTTATGGCAAGCGGGGGCTACTCTTCATTGCTGTGTGTGGGCTTCTCATTGGGGTGTCTTCTCTTGTTGTGGAGCATGGGCTCTAGACGCACGAGCTTCAGTAGTTGTGGCACGAGGGCTCAGTAGTTGTGGCTCGCGGGCTCTAGAGCGCAGGATCAGTAGTTGTGGCACACAGCCTTAGTTGCTGCACGGCATGTGGGATCTTCCCGGATCAGAGCTCAAACCCGTGTCCCCTGCATTGGCAGGCGGATTCTCAACCACTGCACCACCAGGGAAGTCCCCACCTGTACTTCTGACCAACTAGCTACAAATGGGGGTGTTCCCATGACTCCCTCAGGTTCAATAATTCACTAGAATGACAGAGAACTCTGAAAAGCACTATACTTATGATTACAGTTTTATTATAAAGCATATAAAGCAGGACCAGTCAAATGAAGAGACACATAGGTCAAGGTCCTGAATGCAGAGCTCCCAAGCTGTCTCCCCATAGCATCAGGGCACATTACCTTCCAGGCATACCAATGTGTTCAACAACCAGGAAGCTCCACTGAGCTTTGGTATCTAGGGTTTTTATTAGGGCTTCATTACATAGGCATGATTGATTGATTCATTGGCCACATGACCGAACTCCATCTCCAGCTCCCTTCCCTGCCTGAGAGGATGAGCTGGCTCAAACCCCACCCTCTCACTACACAGTTGTTCTTTCTGGTGATCAGCCCCTAATCCTGAGTGTTCCTGTTAGCATAAACTCATGTGTGACCCAGGGGCTCACGAATAACAAAGACACTCCTGTCTCTTGGCAAATTCCAAAGGTTTTAGAAGTTATCTCCAGGAACCTAGGACAAGATCAGATAATTTTTTTTAATTATATATAACATCTTCCAACCTGTAGGAGCTCATACTATATACCAGGCACTGTGTGAGGCTATTCTTCCATCCATTCATCTTTTATATATTTATAGTGCTAGAATAGCTTTGCTGGAAGTAACAGAAAACCCAACCAATAGGAATTTTAAAATAGGAATTAAATTTTCTTACATAACTAGAAACCCAGGAGTAAGCAATGTTGGTTTTGTTCAGATGCTCAGTGATGTCTCCAGGCACCTAGGCTCTCCCTATCTCTCTGCAACACGTAACTATGTTTATTTTTGTTTTAAGTAAATGTTTTATTTTAGAATATTTACAGAAAAATGATAAAATAGTACAGAGGTTCTCCAATACCTCCCACATGGTTTCCCCTATTATTAACATCTTATACTAATATGGCACATTTGTTGAATGTACAATTAATGAACCAGTAGTGATACATTATTATTAATAAAAGTCTATAGTTTATTCAGATTTCTTTAGTTTTCCCTAATGTCCTTTTTCTGTTCCAGAAACCAATCTGGGATACCATTTAACATTTAGTTGTCGTATCTCCTTAGACTGTTCTTGGTTGTCATATCTCCCTAAACTTTTCGTGGTTGTCACAGTTTTTCAGATATTCCTTGTTTTTTTTTTTTTTTTTTTTTTTTTTTTTTTTTTTTTTTTTTTTTTTTTTTTTTTTTTTTTTTTTTTTTTTTTTTTTTTTTTTTGGTGGTATGCGGGCCTCTCACTGTTGTGGCCTCTCCTGTTGCGGAGCACAGGCTCCAGACGCGCAGGCTCGGCGGCCATGGCTCACGGGCCCAGCCACTCCGCGGCATGTGGGATCTTCCTGGACCAGGGCACGAACCTGTGTCCCCTGCATTGGCAGGCGGACTCTCAACCACTGCGTCACTAGGGAAGCCCCGATATTCCTTGTTTTTGATGACCTTGAAAGTTTTGAGGAGTACTAGTTGGGTATTTTGTAGAATGTCCCTCAAGTGGAATTTAATGTTTTTCTCATGATTAGATTGGGATTATGGGTTTTGGGGAGGAAGACCACAGAGATAAACCACCAAACCATGTGGATTTTTCTTCTCATATTGTCACCTCATTATCACAAGATGGCTGCTGCTACCAGTCCAGAATCAGAACTACATTCAAAGATGGAAAGAGGCAGAAGTAAGAAGAGCTATGTCTGTCCTTTTTCTTTAAATCAGGAAACTAATCCATCCCTTGAACAGGCTCAGAAGGCAGGAGACAGGATGCTCATACTCAGCTTAGACCGTCACTGAGACCGAGCACATTGTCATCAGAATAATCAGGGTTCTATCAGCATGGAAGGAGGTGGGCCAGTGAATGACAGCAACTGACAGTGTTGGCCCCAAGTGCCTACTATGTATGAGACTGCACTGTACTAGGTGCTATGAGGAATGAAAGGACGTTAAAGATGGGGCTTTCTATCAAACCTTCCAGAAGTTATGTATTCCAATAAATATTCTCTTTTAAGGACCTCACAGTAGGAGGGTGCACCGTTATCTCACTGATCCTTTGGTTGCTCAGTCGAATACATCTTCAGAAGATGAAGATTTGTCACATGTCACATGTACTACCAACTGTAAAGGCCACTTTTAAAGAGTCATTTCCAAAGTGATGGAGCAATGGTATGTTTGGGAATAAGTATTTAGTCAATTTCCCCAAAGTGACAACTTCTTAGATATCTAAGGTTTGTTTTTTTTAAAGCCAAATCAGTCACGTGATAGTCCATCTCAAAACTATACTTTGTCCTTAACATGCATACGAACTAGATGAGAAAACTAACAGGTGAATTGAGCGCAAACAACATGGGTCTATCTAGTATGGTGGTAAATTACAATATTACAGGCAATATATTTGGAGAGAATTTACAGCAGATGAAGATCAATGAAGGCAGGCATGGCAGGAAAGCTTCAGAGAGGTGTGGTCCTTGATGGCCATGAAGGACGGTCTGGCTGGGCTTTGTTCTTCATTTCCCTGTTCTGCTGCCATGAGACCCAGATTCCTCTGATCCCTCATAGAGTTGTTTATCCTCTTTTTATTAAGTACCTGGTTACTTTCATTAATTTACAGTTCACCTGTGAAACCTTGTGACTTTTACTTAGTAATCTTGATTAAATGACTTCTTTTGCAGTGTTTCATAGGGCAGGCTTTGCAGCCACACAGATCAAGATTTGAATCCAAGGTCCAGTACTTACTGGCTTGGTGGTCTTGTGTAAGTTCCTTAACGTCTTTCAGTCTGCTTCCTTATATTTAATAATCTCACCTAGGTAGGGCTGTTGTGAGATTGAAATAAGATGGAGTAAGAACACAGAGCACAGTATCCTACCCTGAGAAAGTGCAGGATAATGGCATCTGCTGTGATGATCACCATATTGATATAGGCAGTGGTGCCATTAATATAAACCAAGCTCATGGAAAGGGATGGATATGAGAGAGCCCCTACTTGGTTTTCACCACTTTGTCACTGTTCACTTTACATGAATGTACACTCACCAAAAGTAAATTCCATTTCCTTTGACTTTTTAATAATCACTGCCTTAGAAACAGCAAAGATGGATTTAGGTACTTAGGGGGGTTCTATTCTATTATCCGTGAAGGCACCAACAATGCGACTCAGATTGCTGAGTGAGACAAGGCAACATCCTGAGAAACTGGCAAAAGCACAGGAGATCTTGGAGCATGTGCAATTAGATGACACTGTTTATTGGGGCTTGGAAACCAATCTAAAAGAATTTATGCTTTAAATCAATGGTAGTTGTCAATGAGCCTGTGAGGGAATCCTTGCTAGGACCCTCTGGCTTTTACTGCAACTCATATTGACAATAACAAAAGAGAAGCCTCCCAAGCAGAAGGTCAATCTAATCCAATCACTTAATGCAGAATTATGGTATCAAGTTTCCACATCACTGAATGACCATGGGTTTAGAGGTGTGCACCATAAAATAGCTGCGGGTGTTAGACATTTAACAAGTTGTTTTATTCCTAATTGGTGGCATTTGCTTAACTGTTTTCTTAATTCTGATTTATGTTTTTATGTTCCCATTTGTTTACATAGCCCATACACCCCATTTGCCTTTATTTGCTTAAGTGTTTCTTTAATTTTATTTACATTTTTATATATGTTGCTTTGCTTACATAACTCATTGTTTGAAGTGGGCTAGAAATAACCATAAATCCCCATTGCTAATTAGCCTCATCCTCATAACTGATTAGTCAAGATTATGAGCCTAGAATGAGGGCAGGGAGGAGGTCTGAGAGTGACTCACAGGATCATTGAATTTTAGAGCTGGAAGAAATTTAGAGCTTCAGACATCTTTCAGATAGAATTCCGTGGTTTTACATCTTCAACGTTGGCAATTAGGAAAGACTGGCTGCTTGCTCTTGCTCCTTTATGCAAAAATATATGAAGATTTGGTGACAGCTTTTGAAAAACAAGTTAAGAATCAAAACAAAGTCCAATCAATGATGACTGTGAGTAACCCATAATGGGGGCTTAAAAGAAGAATCAGAAACTTGACACATATATGGGTTACAGAAGAGCCCGGAATATTAGTGGACATAAAGGGGCTTCTTCAGAAGTAAGAAGCAGGGATTGTTTGGAACTCCCTCTCCAGCAGCTGTGCAGTTTGTACAGATTTTAGCTTGCCTTACTGTAAGGTTAGCTATTAGCTTTGCAGTGGGGAGTATTTAAAAGTACACACAACACATGAAGGAAAGAACCTGGAACAGAGTAGCCTGCTTCTTTCCAAGAATCCATCTGGCATGTAAAGAACTGCTTGTCCTACATTAAACCCTGCAGAGTAAGAACAATTTTTCATATCTCATAACCCTATTTTTGCTTTCAGGTAAGACAGCTTACTGAGTTTGGGGAAGGAACAAGAGGACTTTTCAGAATCACCTAACCAAAGGGCCCATCTAGGGTGAGCTCCATGGATCTTAAATGGGGAAAATACTTTGAAGCTCTGTTTGGGAAATTAGGTTAAGAGGAAGCCCAAGCGTCCACAAGAGGTGTAAGTCTAGACCCCCAAATAATGTGAGCATTTAGTCGTTTGTAGGCAGAGTACAATGGAAGAAAAAGTGTTATATATATGACAATCCGTGGCTGGAGTCACCAACATTAAATGACTCATGGTGGTTGGGTAAATTGATAAGCAGAATCCAGTCTATCCTTAAATAAACATATCTTTGTAATAAAGAGCTCAATTTGCAGCTTTGGTCTATATGGAGGCGGCTAAAAGCAAACTCTTCGGAAGGAGTGGTCCCTGGATTACCAGGAATTGCAGAGTGTGTAAAAGGTTGTAAACCGTTAATTAGTCCTGGATGCCAGGCCCTTTCCCTCCTCCCGGATCCACTTCCCTCTGACACATTTTCATGTGCTCCTCTTTCAAGGGAAAGTGTGTGTTACTCATATCCACTGAGCCCAGGCATGAAGCATGCGGGACAACGGGCTCCCACCTTACCTGGTCACCTCTTGAGGGACAGCGCAAGGCCAGAGCGCTGGCGGCAACTCTGAGCAGCGACCTCTCGGTTACTATGGTGATCGCGGGATGGGCGGGGCCACAATGCGCTGCGTCCCCGCCTCTGCCCAGGGCTTTTCGAACGCTCCAATAGGGACAGCCCTTTCTTGCCTCTGTCCCGCCCCGTTCGGATCCGAGCGCGATTCGATTGGCTTGGGACGGGCGGCTGGGTACCCTGAGGATACCCCCTCCCGTCGGGAAGAGCCGGAAAGTGTACCAGGCGCTGTCCGAGGCTTGAAGCTCACGGCGCTGCGGGGTAGCACATGGTTGGCCTTGGAGCGAGTTGCCCCGTGTCCCGTCCATAACTCTTGGCACCCATGACTGCTAACACTAGGGAGCAGGAATCGGGGTGTGGGCACGTTTGCGGGCCGAGGCGGCCCATCTCGGAGGGCGAGGACGCGATGAGACTTGAGGATCCGGTGGCGCGCTCTCGGGCGCAGGGGATCAGAGGCCAGAGGGGCCGGGCCGAAGCCCGGGGGCGGTGCCAGCGACGGCGGCGGGAGGCGCAAGGCCCAATGAGCGCGCGCACCGCCCCTGGGGGCGGGGCGTGCAGAGCACTCCCCCGCCCTCCTGCTTGCCCCCGCCCCTCCCCCCGGGCGCTGGGGCCGCAGTGAGTGAGTGGCACTGGCAGCCTGTCAATCCCTCAGCCGAGCGGCCTTCGAGCCCGGTCCGCTAGCAGGGTGCGCGGCTCCGGCTGTGGCGGCGGCGACTTCTTCCGCCCCATCAATCTGCTGTCCGCTCCGCGCACTGCCCGCCGGGGCCCTCCATCGGGCTTCGCGTCCCCGCAGCGCCAGTCCGCCCGCTCCCAAACTTTCCTCCTCCGCTCCCCTCGGCCCGCCCGCCGGCCTCCTGCGCCGCCGCCCGCCGCCGCCGCTCCCTCCCCCAGGGCCG
>NW_006799073.1:96070-107936 GCF_000442215.2 Lipotes vexillifer | reverse complement strand
GGCGGGGAGCGCGCGGCCGCCTCCCCTCCCCCTCCCCCTCTTTCTTCTCCTCCCTCGTCGTCGTCGCCGCCGCCGCCGCCGCCTCAGCCTTCGCCTCAGCCGCCGCCGCCCGCTCCCGCCCGCGCGCGGCGGGATGGACGATCAATCCAGGATGCTGCAGACTCTGGCCGGGGTGAACCTGGCGGGCCACTCGGTGCAGGGGGGCATGGCCCTGCCGCCTCCCCCGCACGGCCACGAAGGGGCGGACGGCGACGGCAGGAAGCAGGACATCGGCGACATCCTCCACCAGATCATGACCATCACCGACCAGAGCTTGGACGAGGCGCAAGCAAAGTTGGTGTCGTCTCATTAAGCATCTTTTGTGTGTGTGCGGGAGCCGGGCCCGCGGCACAGTCGAGGTCGGGGTGGCGCCCGGGCCGGGGCCTCAGCCCGGGGCGGGGAACTTTCTCCGAAAACAGGCCGCCGGCCCGGGCCTCGGGGGGACTTGCCCTGGCGCCCCTCGACGCGGGCGGGAGTCGGCAAAGTTGCTCTCGGGGCGCGGGACGGACTTCGTGCCGCGTGGATTTTGTGGGTGTCTCTCACCCGCCCCCCTAGTCAGGCCCTCTGGCAGCCCGGCCCTCTCGCACGGATTCAAACCTCCCGCCCGGACCCGGGTGCACGCCGCTGCGAGCGGGACCCGGGCCGCACTTGAGGGAAGTGCAACTTTCTCCTCGGCCCAGGGTCCCAGCGCCCGGTTCCGCTTGGCCGCGGGACGACCTCGCCGTGCGGGCGGCCGCCCCAGCCCGGGCGCTGGGCGCTGGGCGGTTCCCCGGCGGGTCCGGGCGCGGGCGGCCAAGTTCTCGGGAAGGGAGGGCCGCCTCGCAAACTTTGCCGAGCTGTCACCGCCCGCTGGCCGCAGCCGGCCGGCCGCCCGCGCAGCGCCCGCTCCCCCGGCGGAGGGCGGACGCAGGAGCCCCTCCACGCCGTCGCCTCCCGCGGGTCGCCGCCGTCTGCCCCCGGAATCCGGCTCCCCGAGCAGGTTCGCGTCCCACGGTGGCCGAGACTGCTGACTGCCGGGCAGATGGGTCGCGCTTCGTGCGGGCTGGAGCTTTAGCCGCCGGAGCTTGTCGGCTGTCGCTAACTAGTCAACTTGAGTTTCGGTTGACTTGCGGTGGTTCAAAAGAGCCTTCCAAAATAGGGGGCCGGAATTAAATATTGGGTCTAACTTAAAGGAAGGCGCCATATTATTACATAGGTGATGCTAATACCTTTGTGTTTTGCTATTTGTTTTTTAAGGAAACATGCCCTGAACTGTCACAGAATGAAACCCGCGCTCTTCAGCGTCCTGTGTGAGATCAAAGAGAAAACAGGTAAGACGCTGCGCCCCGCAATGGGCCCGGAGACCCCCGAGGTGGGGTCCGAGCTACTCCTTCGACTCTCCAGTTGAGAGCTGCTGCTTTTGGGCACCGCCATCTTTGATCATTCTTTCCTTCCCACCTCCTGATCGTGAGAAAAAACTGCAATAAAATCTGGAGTCGATTTCTTAATTCCGCTCCTTGTGTAAAATGAAGTGTAGATGCGGACGGGTCTGGGTCGCAGTCCCCAGGCGGCCACCCCTGGCGGCAGGCGGGGAGAGGGCCGGGAGCGCCTGCCGCCCTTTCGCCTTGTTTGTATGTCAGTTTTTAAAAGGAGCAACGGGAGACTGGATGCCAGGGACGAGACCCGGGGAGAAGCATATCCCGAACTTTGTTTTACGTAGCCTTAAGCTTCAGTTCCACAGATAGAAGAATAGATGCAATTGAACAGACCCCAGTAGCATGTTTGAATTAGTGTTTTAGTTGGGAATACTACTTTTAAGAAGCAAGAAGGGTAATGATATGTTTAGGCATATACAATGTATTTATTACATCTATTATACTTTTATTAAATTTTATGTTTAAAGCCATTACTTTGTAAGCATACTTAATATATTTTATGAAGTAGTAAAAGGTCCACAGGTGCAGGTTGAGCAATTTTTGAAGTGTTCAAGGAAGGGAATATATGAGGAGACAGCTTTTACAGAAGTGCTGGAATGAAAACTACAAATACATATTAGGCAAATTTCTGACAATTCATTTCCACTTAGTTTCCTTGTTAGACTTTTTAAAATTGAAGATATTTTAGTCTTAAGGTGACAGTAGCGACTCAAGTGGAATTAGAGATTTAATCTAGATGTTTTAGGTCCTATTTGGCGTTATCTTCCCTGTATATGGTGAACAAGTATGTGTGTGTGTGTGTGTGTGTGTGTGTGTGTGTGTATGTGTGCTGGGTATACAGTATTATAAAGTTGCCATTTTTTAAGTTGGCAAGAGAAAAGAAGAGAAAAAGTCTAGGCTATAGCAGTGTTTAAGTGGAGATATTTAAAAGGTTAAATGTGATTGTGTTTAAATTGAGTGTACAAATAATAGCACACTGTATATAATTGTTAGTTGGTAAGAGAGTTGCCCTCCTTTTAAACAGATATTTCACCCTGCAATTCTATTCTGATCCTAAAAGTAATCAATAAAAGGTGAGGGGTTATTGCTGTGTATTAAAATACATGCTAAAACCATAATTAACAACAAATATTGAGAGCCTTAAAGAGTGCTTTTCCTGCTTTTCATTCACATAGTATGCATGGTTTCTTAATGTTGAGTGATTGTTTTTAAGATGTATTTTACATTTTGAAAACCACAGGCATTTAAAATTACTAACTTTTACTCTGTGTTGATTTAATTTAGCTACCTTTAGAAAGCATTGTGATTTAAAACATAGCTAATTTTTATCTGACTATAAAATGAGACATCAAGCATTAAATCTTGAAGATTCTTAGTTTAGAAGCCTAAAAGTGTGTAATTCTCAGTAAATTATGTTGCTTAATGTCCAAGGGTTTTCTTGCGTTCAGGGCTCCACTTCAGTTTCTGCTGACAACTAAGCACTGGGGTATTGACTATGTTGTGAATATTAAGATTGATTCAACTTTATAAGGCTTTATATTACTAGGAGAGGGGATTGATGTCCCTCCCCTCTCACCCCCTCCTCATGATTTGTATTTATTATTTTGCCTTTTTAAAGTTTTGGCCTAGCTAGCTTAAGAACCAAACCCAGCAAACTGCTTTTCTTGTTTAGACGTTTAGCAGCAGGCAGAATTCAATTAGGAAGCGTAAGTCGTCTAGTTGCTTATTTGCACAAGACTTAAGTTACACCATTCTGAAAGGAAAGTATAGTCAACCTCATGTCAAAGGTGAGTTACGGAAAAGAAACAAGCCTTTTCAGAGTCTGGGATTACTGGCAGAGAGAGCTTTGGCAGGGCGCTTGCTGTTTAAGAAGCAAGAGGTAGCTGACAAAAGAAATTTTTGTGTTTTGAAAATTGTTTGTGAGGCTTTCAGTGATAACTTGTAAATTAGATCCTCTTTTTGTGCTTTGGCCAGCGGATCCAAGTTTGCACGTTATCTCTTTTGTAAAAGCCAACAGCCGACAAAGAGTAAAGGCGGCTGTCTTGGGCAGAGGCATCTTCCTGCCAGCCTCTCTGAGCTCGAGAGGGACGGGATTTAAGTACTGAATGATTGATGGGGGTGAAGCTCTTTCTCTGCTTTCCTTTCTCCCCTGCTACCCATAGCTCCACCTCACTCCAAAACTAGTCTTAGAAGGAGACAGGGACGCTGGACTCAGAATCCTTGATTTGAAATAAGACAGCTGTGTAGACATTAGTGTTACCGAAGCAAAGAAACTGGGACAGCAAATTCCAGGCCTCCCCCCACACCCCCAATCTGTTCCCACAGTCATGCTTTGGAAACAGTGAACTTATATAATAAGCGCTGTAGGATATAATGTATATTGCATAATGCTTTTTAAAAAATAATTTTATTAAATCTAATAACATAGTATCCAAAGATTAATTCTCTATAACCTAGAGAAAGTTTACCTAGTCATTTGTAATAGAAACTGGGAACATTACGTGATGACTCTATCCTGCACAATAGAGGGGGTTGACTAGTGGGGAGATGGGGGGTAAAGCTGTCCTTTCAATGGATAATGTCATTTCAGTTATGCTTTTTCTAAAATAAGACAAAATCATTAAAAAAAATCCACGTATTTGTAGATCTGCCCAGTAGATTTTGAGGTTTCTGATCAGGCAGTGAGCACTGCAAGTTCTGATGCACATGAGGGATTTAGTTTGGAAAACATCTTTTTTCCCTCCTACCAAATACGAAAAGGTATTTTTCCCTTCTGACATATAAATGAGTAATCTACCACAATTATATTTTTTTCTGGTTCAGAGGTAGGAAAAGTATACTATGAGATGCTTGCTTTTTCTTGAAAATGTGTTCTTTCATAAAATTTATCATACAGTTATTTTGGGGCAGAAATATCTGTCATTGTTGAATTTTGGTATTTATGCATTTTGAAAGCACATGAAAGTTACAGGCTTTAAAACAAGATATTTGTCCATTTTAAACTAAGTAAGCAACCAATGAAGTAATTGTTGATATGTTAAGATTTCTTTCTCTCCCTCTTTTTTTTAGCCATATTTTACCATCTATCTCTCATTAAATATCCGTGATGCTATGAGGTCTCCTCATCTACATACTTCTTTGGGGGCATTCCCTCACATCTTTCTGGCCACCTTAATTGTTGAAGTACTTTGTGAGAGGATTCCATCCTCATAAATCTGTCTTCTTTCCAAAGCCCTTAATTATGAGAGTTTGAATGAAGGAAATGGCTCTTTTTGAGAAAAAAATGTATTTAAAAAATTTTAAAATGAAAGTTCAGCAGTATATAATCTGAGTCATATTGTTAAAAAATGTTGTGTATTAAAAAAAAAATCAACATAACCTTTTCCTTTCTAAATGGTAGGTTAAAATACTCCACATTGATAGCTGCCAACCAAACTCTGATTTATTGCCACCACAAACCCTAAATAGCATTCATTTACTAGTAATGTCTAATGGCATACATGATGGTTTGCCAGATTTGTGGCCTTTGTGAGGCTTATAAGCAGGACTGACTTGGGAAGATCATAAAACTTAATGAACTTCTCTACTGCAGGAGGTGTCCGCAGTGGAAGAGAAAGGCCTGCTTGCCTGGTTGGACTGGTTGAAGTATTTTTTATGTTTGAGGAGAAGAAGGAAATTACTATTAAAAATGCTTTCCTTTTAAAGGAACCCTTCCTACAAAGAGTCATAAGGATTTTACATATCAAAACTGGATCAGGAAGGTAGCCTGTGAGTTTTTATATGCATTTAGAATATGATATATATGATTAAACCTTTTATCTTTGCTGCTGTAAGTGTGACTAGCTTTCAGAGGGGTAAGGCAAGTACTTTAGAGACTCATGATGTCTTCTTTTTCTGGTCTGTTTTCTTTTATTTTAATGCTTCAATATAAAAATTTGTTCATTTTTCTTCTTCAGTGCCTTGTAATTCTTCAATTTCCAGTGTATAAAACCCAAATATTCCATCAAGTGAAAATTTAACAAGAAAGATGAAAACTGTTATATATGAGTCTAAATGTTACATATGTTGCGTACATTCTTTTAAGTTGCTCTTGAGATACTTCCAATATAGTTATCATTATTTGTTCCAAAGTTTTAAAAACAAATGCACTGTTCCATACATGATTCATTTTTGTGAACTTATTTTCTAGTTTTAAAAAACTTTCTATTATGAACAACTTCAAATGTAAAATATACATAGAGAAGAGAAACTTGAATCCCCATGAACTCATTGCCCACCTTCAGCACTTAGCAACACTTGGCCAATCTTGTGTTCTCTTTAACTCCCACCCTTTCAAAATTATTTTGAAGCAAATTTTAATGGACCTTTAACGTTATAAATGTCATATCAGTTTTAGGCATTGTGGCTTGTTTACGTTGGAAATATTAAATGCTTAAACAGGAAAAAATACAAAGTTTATCTTGGAAATGTCATAAATTGTATTGCTTTATTACAAATTTTTCCTCAGAGCAGTTTAAGAATATTTTTTATTTTCTATTTTTATAGATTTGTTTAACTTACTGGAGCTTTTTAAGGAAGTTTTGAGGGAGGATGTAAAAGAGTGATGTTTTTCTAACTTTCTTTACTCTTCCTCTCCCATCCTTCGAAGACAATACATGTAATACGTTCATAGACAACTTAGAAAAAAAAAATCTTACTTCTCTACTGGTTTGGAACTTCATGATCTAAAGTACCAAGCAGGTATTATCTTTAAAGTATGGACCTGTCTTCCAACCCTTTTTTTTTCCCCAGTAAAAGGATATTGAACCCTATTGTCAATACTAACTTGATCTGTGCAAGTAATTCTTTCAGGCCTCAGTTTTAGTGGACTTCATTTTATTATAGATTTGTGTAGTTCTGGTTTTTATTTGGGACTTTACTATGTTATTTTATTATACTAATTTACATAATTTTATTAGAATCAGAAGTATATTAATACAGTGGCAAAGGAAGACTTGCCTTGCCTCAAAGAACACATTGGTTCACTGGCTTTCATAAAATATATGTGTGTATATCTTTCATGTTAGGATCCTTTTCCTTTTAATTAATTTTGCTTGTACTTTTAGATTTCTGTTTACAAATTTTGTAAATGGCTACTTCCAAGACATTTAAGTTTAATGTTTTATTTGGATTATGTATATTTTGATAGTTTATGGTGGCATTGTGTAGGATGAAGTTCCATGAAGTACGGCTATGAAGAATGAAAACCACATTTCATGAACCACACCCTAAATGAGTCATCGCTTTATTCTGTACTCATACCATTGAGGTATCTATTCAGAATAAATACTTAACACATCAGCACCAAACACATCAAGTTAAATAAGGATTTTTAGACTATTTTTCCTCTATGTACACGTGAACAACTTTAGGTATTTATTACTTCAATATGGACACTATGAGAATTATGTTTTATTTGTTTTCTCAGCAGTCTTGTGTTTTAGCCATTTATCAGTGTGATCAGCATGATTTAGGTAGTAACTGACTAACAAAGCTTGCACACCCCCTCCCATGTTGACCTTTTCAAACATTTGCTCTACTTCAAGTAGGCCATTTGAGTCTTTACGTATGTAGAGAGTAAATAATTTATATCACTATGTAGTGTGAATTGGTCAAAGTTTTTTAGATCTGGCTAAAAGATTTTTTACAAAGTTATAGAAGTTAATCAAACACACAAATTGCTATCACAGCTATGTGATAGTGTTATATTTAGCAAATAAATTAGCAGGAAATGCTTGAATGAGCCTCTGGAAAAAAACCCATCTTTTTATATATACCTTTAGACACAGAACATATTTGAAAATAAATTTCATTAATCTTCAGCACTTGATTCTGATTACCCCTTTGTAGGCAGAATAGTAACCAGAATCTCTCTGTTATTTTTAAAATAGGCATATTCCATAAATATAAGATGTTTGTAGTTTTTGATGGTAACAGTAGTTTGCTTTGGTACTAAATTTGAGTGTATGTCTAGTAAAAAAAATTGGTGTGATAGGATGTGTTAAGTTGAATTGGCATAGCATTTTTTTTTTTTTAACTGACTATATCTACATGATGTAACTCATTTGGACTGAAAACAGTTAAAAGTAATTGTGGATAAAAATCATTGTTAAAAGTTTTGTACTTGTTTTCTTCAATTTAAGTGCTTTACAAATGTTAAGCTGTTTTGAACAATAACCCTTTTTGTGTGATCATATTAATGAGAACTTGGTATACAATGTATCCTTTTAATGCCGATGTTTCCTCACGATGTTTAAACCATTATTAGGGAGACTCAACATATGTTATGGCAAAATGATTTTTTGTTTCGTTTTATGTGATACATCAGTTTTCAAAGCATATTTCTTATGCATCACAGTCCAGCAGGTGGCTTTTTACATTAAAAAATTAATAAATTTAAAAATCCCATAAAATTTTATTTCAAATTCAAATTAACTGAGAATGTCAGCGTTTTCTCTGTTTCTATATTAACATTTATAATAGAACAAATGGTTGCATATAGAAATTATCTGCAACATAATCTAAATTAAGATTCTAAACAGGCATTACAGATGCTGGTAACTTTGGCAATTATCATTTTGTTTGGTGAACAGTAGTAAAACAGTGTGCGGTAAAAGTGTTTAGAGAGAGAGGATAAATAAATTGAACAGTTTTGCAATGCAAAGTGGTTTGTGGTGTTTTTGAGGATTTCTTGGCTCTCTCTTAACTGCTATTGTGAGCCTGGAGCAGATTTCCCCATTGCTAATGCCCTAGAAGTATTAATTCACTTTGATATGCTAATTAGAGGGCATTATGCAAGAAATGAGATTAAGTGGCAGCATGAAGCCATTTGCCTGTCAGTAAATTGAGAGCTTTAGCATCAGGAGGAGCTTTGTGTTTTTTTTTTTTTTTTTTAAGTTTCTGTTGGTTTTGCATATAAATAAAATTGATTGAAAGGTCTCCAGAAGCTTCTAGAACATTGGTGGATTTCCACCCCATGATTATTTAGATGTAATATTAAATAATTTTTCTGCATATTAACTGACCTAACTGGGGATAACAAATACGAAATTTTCATTGTGTTCTCTATATATGAAAGTATACTAAGAATTTTGTGTCATCTAGTCTTTTTTTTCTAAAGCCCAATTTCAGCAAAATGGCTAGTGAACTGTTATCACTTCTTTTCAGAAGTGTAAACTTGTATGTGTGCTTATGCACCCATGTCTTCAGTATAAACTGAACTTCATAAGAATATTTTCTTCATTGGAAAGGATGAAGAAATTGTTGAATTGGGCTTCAGGAAACTATATTAAATGAGCATTAAGACTCTGACTTAAGTACCTAATTCTAATTGCTGGGAAGAATTAAAATTAATGGTTAAATTCTGCCCTTTACACAACCTGTGGAATTTACATTTCAGCATATATCTCTTGTGTTAAGATTACTATATTATTTGATTTTCGTGTTGAAGATGGAGTTTCATACTTGATTCTGATTTTGCTTTTGCGGTTTAAGCCAGGCCTTTGATTTTCTCTCTATAAAACTACTATGTGATTTCTTGTATATTGTGGGGAAATGCATGAGTGAATGCTGGGATAGGAGTGGTGGATGGGGAGGAGGACAGAACTCTGGGCCTGTGAAAAAATTAAGGTTTCCTCAAATATGGAACTTCTACCTGTATAAACCATGCTAGGGATAGAATTTCCAAACCCAGGCTTAACTACAATCTGAGGTATGGTTAGACAGGAGAGGGGTTGGATCAAGCATTCAGATTGAGGCTTGCTTCTAGCGACTGAATTCTACCACTGTAGCTGTGCCTCTAGACCCAACAAACCATAACTTCTCTTCAGAGCCCTATGGATTATTTAGTCACCACAGCTGCCATGCATACATACTACCAAGGCTGGCATCTCCTCCGAGTGCATATATGGTGCTTGTTAATGTTAGTGGGAGTCAGGAATGTGCACACGGAGAGGGGGATGAGAGTCTCTCCTGACACAAGAGTCCTGATTGCATTTCTTAGTGAAGAGGACTTAGTGTACCTACACATTAGCTGCTCTTCTAAATGAAATACTTGGTTGCTTTAAATTCTCATTCTCTTCTCAGACTCCCTTAACTAGTTAAATCAATGAGTCTTCATTAGTCTCTGATTACTTGCAAAATTTCATTTGAAACATACGAAGTTATTTTTCCTTTTTTTCTTCTTCTTGCGGTACGCGGGCCTCTCACCTCTGCGTTCTCCACCGTTGCGGAGCACAGGCTCCGGACGCGCAGGCTCAGCGGCCATGGCTCACGGCCCCAGCCGCTCCGCTGCATGTGAGATCCTCCCGGACCGGGGCACGAACCCGTGTCCCCTGCATCGGCAGGCAGACTCCCAACCATTGCGCCACCAGGGAGGCCCTGAAGTTATTTTTGATTGAAATGGGAACAAAAAGCTTTTGAAACTGCATATTATTTTTTAAATGAAAGGTTACTACTAGCTTTCAGATGTACTGAGCCTTCATAAATAGGAATTTATAGTGGAATTATGGGAGGGACTTTTGAAATACTTGAGTGGCATTTGATGGGGGAAATCACAGCATTTAAAGAAATATATATATGTGTGAAATGGCAAGCTCATATGTGCACATTATGTAGAAACCTTTACTATCCAAGTGCCCTCAAATGAGGAAGAATTGACTTAGGTGGTCTCACAAGTTTCTTTCTTTTCTCCTCTCTTCTTTAAAAACAAACAAACAAACAAAAAACCCCCCCAAAATCCCCTAAGGATGAAGGTAGTTGGAATTCATAGTCAGATATATCATTTTCAACTTGGAATAGGAACTAGAACAGGAAATTGATTTTATATTTATTGTGAAGGCAAGAACTCTGCCACCGACTGACAGCCATCCATGTTTTAGTTTTGTGATAATTGTTCACAGACATTACTCTGCAGTTGGCCCAGATTATTTATAATGTTGATTGGGAGTGTTGGTCCATTAAAAGGTATGTGTATAATGAATATCTTTAATTAAACCAAGTGATATTGGAATATTCTACATTGGATCTTGGGTCGAGGATTAACTGTCAGTTCTGGTAAGAACAAGTTACAATAGATTGTGCAATGATTTCTCTGGCTTCAAGGATGTATTTATTACCATTTTTGAACAAATTATACTAACATGAAAAGTTGTGTTTGAAATGATTGTGTGCTAGATAAGGCGATACATTACAGGAATGGTTGGGTTTATGGAGCTTTATGTTGAGGTTTTCTCAGAAATTATAGCACAGGGCTGTCACTATAAAACCCACTGATACAGTTGGTAATAACATACAGTGAAGGTATTTTTAGATTTTCACTTGTTATTCAAATAAGTGAGAACCCTCCAGTTTTTCTCGTCATACTTCTTTGGAATCAGTAGAGGAAAAAAATGAAATTCTTTTAACTGTGTATGGGGTGTGGGTGCTTGACTTGTCTGAATTTCCTCCTGCTCACCACTTGTTAGAACAGTGATATGACAGTGAGGATATCCTTAGGAACTTACTGACTTCGTGGTTCCTGACCTTTTGACTCTGACCAAGTACAGAAACGGAATGCCAGAAAATGAAGTGATGGTCTCTATAAACATAAGTTATATTCCATCAATGTGTTATATGAACTAATTTTTGATTTACCTGAATTTATGACTTTTTTGTGTTTAATAAAGAAAATATTTCTTCCTTTCAGTATAATCAGTCTAATAATATTATACTTTCTAACATTAAACCAATTAATTCCTTTTTTGACCGATTATCATTATATTTTAATTACCATGATTATGATGTCACTTTAAAATTTCTAATTTACAAAGTATTGGCTGGATATCTAATAGTGCTTTCTAGAACCAAACTATAATCAATGTGTATGCTTTATTTTAACTCGAAAATTGGGAGTTTAAAGTTTGTGGTTAATTGACTGCTATACAGGAGTGAATTATTATAGAAATATGAACATTTTTCCAATTAAAAAAGTAGCTGTCACCCATTGTAATGTGAGAAAAAGGATAAGTTGTCATAAAGTTTTTCCTTTCAACTTTAAATGTTAGAATTTATGGCTAAGCCATAGAAATTCTCAACCTATTCCTCCTTAAGCAGTTACAATTTGCTGAGTTTTGATGTAGCAACCTGGAAAGACAAGGCTCTCCCTTTCAGAAGATTTCATTCATTTAATAATGATAGCAATAAAAACTACTACCATTCACACAGTACCATCTGTGTGCCAGGCATTGTGCTAGGTGCTTTTCATGCATTAAAAAAAATTAAAGTAAAAATTCACACTTGGAGATTTAAAAATTAGTATACTCTTTTTGAGAAAAAATTCATATAATGCAGATGACATAATGTTTCTTAAATTTGCAGCAACCTCCAAGGTATGC
>NW_006799073.1:91103-93384 GCF_000442215.2 Lipotes vexillifer | reverse complement strand
GCCCCCAAAAAACAAAAAAAAAAAAAAAAAAAAAAAAAAAAAAAACGTCATTCCAAATCATTACATTTACTGATTAAATGCTCACTGATTTTTACCCATCACTGTATTCAACAATTCAAGCAAGAGTTTACTACAGTAGTGCTTCAGTGGGTAATATCTGGAATAGAGTAACCGTTTTAATGAGGTTCATTGAGAGAGATTCAGCAGGGAGCATTTCAGGTGTATTATGGCTTTTGTCTTGTCATGATGCACGTCTCTATAACGTTAGAGAAAAAAACTACAGAGCCACACTCAGTTAAGAAAAAAAAATTAAAAGCCAAAACAATAAACCCAAACCACCTTTTGAGTAAATTCTAGACAGAAAGGTAATAAGTATAGGCAGCATTGCATGTTTTTAGGAGACTTGATAAATAAATACCATTTCTGTGGGTTAAATTTCCATCACATTTTTAACTGTCCCAATATTGATCACCCTATTGAGGAATGAGACTGAAGTCTGGTAGTTATTAGTATAAAGAGGGTCAGCTGCAGAGACTGGTACCTTGCAGAGGCTCTCATGGTAATGATGCTGCTATTTATAGATCCCCATTTCATTAGTTGCAGAGTTTCAAGGAAGAGATTTTCTCCAGGGGAAATGGATACTTGAAGTTCATTTTCTTCCTCACATTAAGGCAGAAACATGAACAACCTTCAGTATAGGACATACGATTACAGTATTTTTGCAGGGGCATTTTATTCTCTAAATATATTTGCAACACTAAACGTTGTAAATTTAAAACATAATGTAGGAATTCAGAAATGCTAGTTGCCATTCTGGCTGAACGCGACTTTACACACTTTGTTTTATTACCCTTCTTGTCATTTTTTTTTCTTGTAAAAATTAGTAAATTTTGAGAAACTATGCAAAGCTGAGTACAACTATAACTGTATTCTCTTTTTTTAGAGTGCTCCAAGACCTGCAAAGGAGTTAACTGATTTTAAGAAGTGCAGTTTCCAAAAAAATACAGATCTCTCATAATGTCTTTTTGTATATATTTTTAATATAGGTAATTGTGCTTTCCTTCTTGAATTCTTGGCGTTTGAATTATTTTTTTCCCTTTAAGAGAATATTTACTTAGTTAGTATTCACTTAATTAGAACTGACTGTTTAATGTTTTCTGGGAGGGTATTTATGGTATTTTCTTTGCTATATTTGCATTCTAGAAATTAAGTCCCCCTGCCATTATTCGGTGAGCCTTTCATACATTAGAATGATGAATTGAAAGCAGAAATGGGAAAAAGACTGCAATGCAATGAAAATTTAATCAGCGTCTTCTGCTGCTTTAATAAGGCAAATAATTCTTATTGGCCGCTGTGTTAAGGTTTCTAATATTTAATTCATAACAAACCTTGCATTATTCTGCAGTAGCATCGACAGCTCCACTTTGCTGCCTGCCAACAGGCAACCATAAAAACTTAAAAGCAGATGTAAATGTCTAAAACAAGGAGAATGATTAGATCTAAGGCGGTCAAAAAAATCAACAATATTGTGAAAGAGTTTGATGGATCTCTATATTTATTTAGTGATGCAAAATGATATTAATTAAATTCACTTGAGCAGATTTTTTTTTGGGCTTGGAGGTAACCTACAAAGCATGGCCTTTAGTGCCTAAGGACTCTGAAAGAAAGCAAATATCAGTACAGTGTTGATAATGAGCTTCTTTAAACTGGACACAAACTTTGCCATTAATACTAGAAGTATCTGGTTTATATTCCTGTGTATATGAATTCTCTCAGCAAACGCAGTGTTAAAATTGAGCGAATGGAATAAAATGTTTTATCTTCGAATTAAACCAGTTTGAGAAAAGCAGTAGCTTCCACAGTCTCTCTAATTTTTGTTTGAAATGCCTTAAAAATTTGTCACAGGATTAAAGGGAATATATGCTTTTATTTCCTAACCTGAATTTAATGATTCTGTAGATAATAGCATTCATCTTTCCAGTTTACCACCTAGATTATCCATATGTTTTGTGTTAGGTTATGTTGGGCGCTAAGTTTGAACTTGAAGAAATGAACAAAAAGATATTGTTACGGATTACATGTAAACAGCCTGAATCATTCAAAAGGATGTGGGAAAGAGTATTTCTATAGTGTGAAGCCAGAGAAAATGGCAACCTGCCAAAGCTAGGTGCAAGCTCTTGTTACATGGAAGGGTTGGGCCTGTTCTCATTTCTTCTTGAAATGGCTTAATTGGTGTCAGCACCCCAGGGATAAAGGCCTCTAACACTGAAATCCACACGAT
>NW_006799073.1:84724-91093 GCF_000442215.2 Lipotes vexillifer | reverse complement strand
AGGGAAACTGGTAACAACTGGTGGTGAATGAGGAGTGAACGGTGCTGTAACAATACTCGATGATGTTTGGGATGACAGAAATTAATACGCACTTGCTTGAAGAAAGCAATGATTAATGGCAGTGAGCACGGGAACGCTGTCCCTCCTTTTACTCCACTTTGATGGGGATTGAAAAGCAAAAGGCTGTTTTCATTCTCTGTAGAAAGCAGAGGTCACACAGAGTACATTATAGCAGTTTTTCCTCTCTGGTTTTTTTATTCCATAAATATTATGATAAGCATAGATTAGATTTTTTTTTATGAAAGCTTAAAAGGATATTTTATGTCACTTAAACATTGTTGATTATGCATAAAGAAATCACACATTATTCTCTTCACATGTTAGATCATTTCCCTTCATGTCAGAATAATTAGCGTAATTAGGAATTAAAAAAGCCCACAAACATGCAGTTGTATTAATGCTGCTTACCATTTTGTAACGAATCAAAAGGGCTTACTTTCTAAAGACTGCTAGGACAGGATGGGGACAGGAATGTTGCTGGGGCTTTCACCTTTTTTCTGCCCCTCCTCCGGTTTCTCTCAGTGAATGTTTGACGTAAATATATTTTGCAAGGTACTTGCACTTGTCAGCAGCTTTCTTAGCCATTTGATAAAGATTCTTTATTCTACAAGAAAGCCTGAAATAACAGAACTGTACTTTGGATAATGAATTCTTCATCTGTGGAGAACTTTAAAACAAAGTACAGTGTTGGCATTTTTTTCTTTTGAGTGAGAAGGCTGATATATCTTTTGGATCCGACAGGAAGACATAAATTAATAGAGTTCTGGAGTTCAGTTTCTCATTAATAATCCATTTTGTCATGGTTCTTGGCATTGTCAGCCTAGTAGCTGGTTCTTATTTTGCTAAAGGATAAAAGCAGATTATGTCTTAAGGCACAAAACAAGAATAAAGAGTTTATCGCCTTTTGGGGGAAACTACATGCTATAAGAAAAATATTGATTTGCAAAAAGTTTCAGTTTTTAGTTAGAACAGTGTACATTTTTCACAGGTAAAGCTTTTATTTTAAGATCTGAAATGATTCTTGGAACCTTAGGATATTAGAGTTTTAGATCATTGCTTTGAGCTGCCTTTGCTGATTATTTGTAGAGGTTTGTTTTTCAGGGACAGTTACAGTAGACTTAGGCCTGTTTTTATATTTTTTTTTTAGAACTTTATACATTAGGATATAATTATAGTTCAAAAAGAAATTCAGAAAAATCACTATTTCTCTCTTTGCACTGGTAGTTCTAGATACCCCTCCCTAGTTTCCTAGATTTGGGATCCTTGACAGTTACTGTGAAGGCCACAGAGTTTTTAACTCTAAAAATCCAATCAATAAAATAAAACAGCCTTATTTCTAAATTGAAAATCCTATAATAACATTTTTTATGGAGGCTCCAGAAACATTATTTATAGACATTGAACCTGATCACAAGTTGTCATAAATGGCATCATTTAAAGTTGTTTGTATTTTAAAGAAATCCTTATAAAATTTAAAACACCACATACTCCCTGATATTCGATAGTATAGTATGGTCACTGGTGAACTGAGATCACACATTATTTAAGGGTAGGAAACAAACTGAAGGGAAATAGGTACAAATAATATCAGGTTTTATTCTTACATTTAAGCATTTTTATTGTTAGTGTGTTAATACAAATCTTTTAGAGGCACATTCTTAGACAACTGAAAAATATGTTTAGTCTTTAAAACTTGGGACCAGTGCTGTCATTCCTAATTATCTCTGATTTTTTTTGTTTGTTTATTCACTTTTAAACTTCCAAGTAATACATGTGGGTTGTGCAAAGTCATAAATCTAGAGATGATTGAGGTAACAGCTATGAGAAAAAGAGAACGATCTATTTAGTTTGTAAGATTGTTTAGATGTAGGAAGGAGTATTAAATTCTGACCTAATGGGGAAAATACTGGGAGATTTTACTTATCTCCACTGAGAAGGGCTTATTCTTATTATAATTTGAAAATCTTAATGTTTTCAGTGTCTTTAAAGTTCATCATTGGGTAGAATTGGGCTAAGTTAGTACTGATGGTGGTATGCTACAAAGATTAATTTAGGAATGGAAGGACGGTATTTTTCTTTTAGTTTCCATTCTCTAGGAGACAGTAAGTTCCTAGAGGGCAGGTCTGTTTGTCTTTTTTTTTTCCTCTCTTTTCACACAGAACATGCTCAGTAACTTATTTTTAATTAAATAAGTATATGCCTTCTCCACACATTATCTGATGTCTATCTGCTGAATATATTAAATGTGATATTGCATTCTACTCCTTTATATAGAAATTTATCTTAACTGTAACAGCTATATACAATATAAGAAAACTGTCACAGCTGCTTACCTGGATCTTAAGTAATTTATATGCAAATTATATGTAAAAGTTATTTATAGGGGCTTCCCTGGTGGCGCAGTGGTTGAGAGTCCGCCTGCCGATGAAGGGGACACGGGTTCGCGCCCCGGTCGGGAAGATCCCACATGCCGCGGAGCGGCTGGGCCCGTGAGCCATGGCCGCTGAGCCTGGGCGTCCGGAGCCTGTGCTCCGCAACGGGAGAGGCCACAACAGTGAGAGGCCCATGTACTGCAAAAAAAAAAAAAAAAAAGTTCTTTATATGTTTTACTTCTCCCATTATTATCATTAATAATAATGTTTATGTTAAAAAGAGAAAAATCTGTGGTGAAACTCTTGTTAACATGCTTGGAGTTGAATGAAGTTTTTACTTTAAAGTTTGTTATGATAATACATAATCTGTTTCATGGCTGGGATATATTTGTGTGTTTCCAAATAAGTAGTTTTGAATTAAGATGATTTAAGACTTATTCTTCTATAGAGTTGGGAAGGACATTTATTTTAGTACATTACAGTGAAATCTAAAAGAGTAGATTTTGACAAGAGACATTTTGCTGACACAGAATATTTTGTTCATTTTGACTCTCAAATAAGTTCTTCTGTCATAATGATTGATTTATATTCATTTTAGACTGTACAGTTTCATAACTGAGTTTTCTATCTGTAAGGTACAGAGATCCTTGTTTAAGTTAATGGTAAATTAAATAATTATCTTCAGAGGTGACAGATTGGTCACATGTATTTGACTAGTACAAAGATTAACTTAAGATTAGTTAAATAAAAAAAGTACTATGAATATGAGTTACTGAAATCGAGTGCTAGTTTTAAATTTAGCATGATGGGGGGAACACAATATAGTAAGGTATCATTGACTTAATTGTGATAGTTTTTTGTCCTTTTGGACTTAGTTTTAATTCCATAACTTATCTGCACTAGTCATTGTTGAGCTATTTACTTCCTATTTTGAACCAGCCACTGATCTGCTGCTTCTCATCAGGTGGAAAAACCTGGGAAATCATATTTGGTATTCATTTGCTTTGTTGACTGTAACTCTTAGAGAAATTTGAAACAGTTAAAGAACAAAACTCTAAATATTTGAAATGAAAGGCCATTGGAAGTAATTTTGTCATGGATTTTCTCATTTCTACCAAAACACCATTTCAAGTGACCAGTGAATTTTGTGAAATCTTGAGTTAGATAGTAGCTCTGTAGCTGAGGTATATGTCTAAATCTCATTTGTTAGTAATAAACTAATTGCCAAATATTTTGTTTCATGAAAATCATTAAGACATGGAAGACATGACTATTTGATTGATGAAAATTTTATTCCTATTTTGTCCTTATTCTTAAAAAATCATATGATTAAAATATCTGTAATTTCTTCCATCTAATAGTTAATAAGCCAGTTCATAATCGCCTTTCACAAGTCTACACGTGTGGTACTCCAGAAAGCTGTAGAGCAGGGAATTTTTAATCCTTTTTGGTTATAGCCTCCTTTGTGAATATGATGAAAGCTATGGATCCACTGCCCACTTCCTAGAAAAATGCATGTACTCATAGAAGTTGGAATACAAGTCCAAGGAGTTTATAGACACCTTGAAAATTGTTCATGGACCCTTCATGGAGACCATGGCTTTAAGTTTAAGAGCCACTTTTGTAGAGGTAGATTTTTTTAAAAACCATATTGTGTCCTAATTTGTAACTTCAGACCACTTTCTTCTTGGAAGCCTAATGGATTTACTTTCTTACCAGTAGTTCTAAAAACTACTCAGACTATCAATGATTTCTGAGTCTAGTGAATGTTTGGCTGTATTCAAGGGAAAGAATCAGGAAAATGGAATAAAATAATTGCATGAAAGGGAAGAGCCAGCTAGCAATGAGATACAGGTGCTGGTAGACCTAGAAAAAAAAGGACAGGGAAGAAAAAAGAAGAAGGAAATCTGACGTGAGTTGTTGAAGGACTTGTTTGGCAATTAGTATATGTTGACTTGTATTGGTTTACAATCTAGGTGTAGGATAAGCTCCTTGTAGGGCAGGGAATTTGTCTTATTGGCAACTCTTTTGCTCCCTGGTGCTTTTTAGGGATTCAAGTGTTGCCACATGCTGGAATTTCTCTAAAATACATACAATTCTTGTAATAAATAAAGTAGATGATCTTGAGTAGGAAACTGCATTTAATATGTTAAACTTTCCTATATGAAGACTTATGAAGAAAATATTTTAGGGTCTTGTGTACTTGCTCCTGGGGTATCTGACCTCACACAGGTAATTGGAAAAGGGAAGAGTATTTTACTAGCCTATTCAGATCATTGTGGATATTCTTTCTGATAGTACACCAAAACTTGACAAGTGGTAGTTCCTTTTCTTTTTTTTAGTACACTATTAATATACTTAATACACATTCAGCAAATGGTAGTCATAGCAGAAATACTGTTAAAAATAGACAAGTGTTAGTTTCTTAAAGGTTAGTTCAAATGTGGAATCTGAAGACATTTCAGTAAACTTTTCTACTCTGTTTTGCTAAAATCTTTTGATCTACATTGTACTTTGAATGGTTCTTCTACCCATGCATGATTTTGAAACATATCTTGGTCATTTGGAAAATACTGGTTCACTGAGTTATACATATCTTCCACTTAAATGTTAACACATTTCACTACACAAGATCAAAAAAATTACATTTGTTAATATTACCACCAAACTCATCAGAAAAGTTTTTAAGTACTTGGAAGGTGTCACACAGTGGTGACATAAATGTTTCAAAATTCAAATTTTTTCACCAAAGCTTGAATTTTATCATTGGCACCAAAACTGTAGTTGTTTTCTTTGAGGTAGCAGTTTTACTTAGTTCATTTTCCAAAAAATGTCTGCCAGATATCTAAGTTGAAATAACGATAGTTTGTCTTTTTTTTTTTTTTAAGCTGCTGGTTCAGCTTGCAACTCAATTGTACAAGTTCTTTTCTTCATACTTAGTAAGCAGCAGAAGTACTTTCTGTATAATTTCTATTTTATCACACAGAATATTAAAAAGATATATACTCAAAGTGTAATTAAATTGACAATTTTTACTGTTTCATCAAGGACATTCTGAAGTGAAACTGACTTTTTTTTTAAGCTGCAGTGCCTGGTGATGAAGAATACAATGACTGCTAGTACAGTTTGGTTCCACTGCCTTGCATCAGCGCAAATGTCAACACAGTGAAAAAGGACAATAATCTCTAAGTATTGTAAAAATAATTTTGAATTTGTGGACCCCTGAGAAGCTCTCAGGAAATCGCAGGGATTCACAGGCCACCTTTTGAGAATTGCAAGTCTATGTAAAGTGAACCACAGATAAAATATAACTTGCCCCAAGTCCATTATTTTATCTTCACTGAAAATATCTGTATGGAAAGATTATCTGAAAAGAAAGAGGTTTTTAGTTTGCTTCTCCTGAAGGCAGCAGAATACATCCTTAAGTCATTATCATGGTCCTCTGGGAGGATTTATTAAGTGCCTATACAAGCATGACGTTCTGTTGAATATTCTTCAAAGGTAAGACAGTTTTTGCCCTTAGAAAGTGGACCCTATATTCAGTCTTGACTGCACACATAAAAGCAAAAAGGACAGGCCAATAGATGCATATTGGTTGAGTCACAATTTTGCACACAGATTTAGCCTAAGCTTCCTGGGGTTCCTGAGCAAGGCACAGAGTGATTATTTACAAATTATGAGAGTTGGTCTATGTGATTTCCGAGGTCTTGTTCAGCTATAATATTTAACTAAATGTGTTTTTAAAAGCAGAAGTGGCCTGTTTAATCAAATTGGTATAATTTGTGCTTATTGCCATCACATAGGTTAAGCGTTAATGTTGTTTTCACAGTATTGAAAGGTGGAATGTATAGAAGAGGAAATGGAGGGGACTTGTTAATGGAGAAGGCTTCTAGGAGCAAGTGGATTTTAAATGTCAGGGAAGAAGGAATTTGAAATG
>NW_006799073.1:60690-84649 GCF_000442215.2 Lipotes vexillifer | reverse complement strand
TAGGGAAATGAACATTGCAAGGTATTTAACATATTTCTGAGAAGTCTTTATTCTCTTTAGTAGAGAAGGAGAATTTGAGTTCAGAAATAACCCTAGGCCTGTAGATTGGAGAATCTGCCAGTGGTATGCCCAGATATTGCCATGTGTAGTATGAACTATTGAAAGATCTCCAAAGTAAAAAGTGGATCCGAACAAAAACAATGTTGGTTTTGCGGTTCTCTTAGCCCCATAAATTATATTTTGACAAGAGAGCTGTAATTTTTTTTTGAAGGGCAAAACAGTGTTTAGGCTTTTAAAAGTATTAATTTTTTTCTTTTCAATGAAAAAAAACTTACTATATTACCTTAAGTTATTTTCTGATCTTCCTTCTAACATTCTATAAAGAAGGAGTACTATTTAGTAAGGGAAAAAATCTCTCCCAAACTCAGGTGCTCATATTCGGTCTAATACAGTATTAAAATCCTTTTAGGTAAAAAAAAAAAAAAAAAAAAGAAGCTAGTTGGAGGGACTCAATAAATCCTAGGGAAGTACTGTTGAGATCCTTAAAAAGGAGAGAGGGTTTCTGTGAAGCAATTTTGTGTTCAGGCAAATCAAACTTGGTAGGTGGAAGAGCTGCTATTGTGGCAATATTTAAGGAAAAAAGACTCCAGAGACTATGTAGTTTGGAAATATTTGACATTAGCAACATCAACTACTGACAAAAAAAAAAAAAAAAAAGGAACCACCTCTTTGGCAAATCTTTCACAGTTGTACCAAGAAAAGCAGCTTCATTGGAACATTTTCATAAACTATCATCAGTTATGCAGCAGCGGCTTCACAAATCAGAAATGATATCTTCAGGCACTGCTGTCAAGTGTTATTCAAATAATACCAGCCTCACATTTGAATAACAGCAGACATTTTGAATTAATTAATCAGATGAGATAGTCTAGGCCTTTTCTCATTAGTCTCTGGGTCAGGCTTGGGAAGATATATGCGTTGGTGATGATATACTTGTCTTTAATCATGATTTATGAAGATTTAGGATTGTGTGTGATTTGTCAAAGGTTCTGGGAAAAGGCTGGTGCATATTTCATTACCTAATCTGAGATTGATTTTATGATGCTAAGAGATATCACACTATTGTTCAAATGTGTGGGAAGTACAGGTAGACACAGCATCTCAGACTTTTTACTGGCTTATCTTTGCAACTGTCAAACAGTGCTGTAAACTTTAACTGCTTGTAGTTAACAATTCCTGCTTTAATTATAGGCAGATTTTTCATTCTGTCCAAAGGGAGAAGTTTCAATGCTTATTTAGCTAAAATGCATAGCAGACATTATAACTATGACCTGGTATGAATCATGGGCAAAGTTGGTAAATTTCATGGGTTGGTCATGGTGAAAACATAAAATTTCATGGCTTGTCAAAGATTAATAGAAAAATCCCATTAAAATGGTGCAAATAAGAAAAGAATAACAGGTAAGGTTACTCTCCTTACATGTTACCTTCCCTCTCAGGTGTAATTTTATCAAAATTGAGATGCAAAATTGTATTTTTCTGTTATTTAAGCAACATTAACATCCTATATTAAATGAAATCATGTATATGAAAGTATCTAGTACAGTGCCTGGTGTATAGTAGGTACTGCATATTTGCTGATTTTCTTTTCTCCTTTTCTACCCACTTTTCTTTCATTCAATTTAATGTTTAAAGCTTTGTTAGCATTGTTTAACCTTTTCTTTTTTTACAGTTTGAACTTTTAATCCTGCTGAGTCTTAATTCCTTGGAGAGTGTTTTATTTTGCAGAGAGGAGTGCAAGTGTGGGGAGCAGCCTGGATAACTAGGGAGGACATATTGTGATACTGAATTCATGTTGTGTCTGCTTGTACAATGTGTTTTATGGCAGCGGTTAGCTGGTAGATACACGAGAAATCAAATATTAACCTCTCAGTGTATATGAAGCATGTACTGCCTAATTCAAAGTGGATCTTTCTGTATCATCTACCTGCTGAGGGCAGTTACATATTTGTGATAAGTCGTGTCTGGTTTTCATTTCATTCTCAAGGAAACTAAAATGCATATTACATGAAGAATTAAGGAGTAGTAAGGTGATTTACAACCTTGTCATACAAAATAAAAATTTACTTTTCTTTCCCGTTTAGACAGATGATTGACAGGTATTTTTTAAATTGAAATGGTTGAGTTATGAATAATGATTAGTTCTTTTTCATGTCTACGTTTTGGGAACAGGGTTAGTACTCCTAAAGCAACATTTGGCACATCTTAACACAATTAGAAGCAGACAGTTCTAATTGATGCTCACTTTGGGGTTGGTATAATAGTTCATAAATAATAAGATGCATTGATAGTTGGAGAGATACAGTACTTAAGAGTAGTTTAGGAGGCAGTTTGATGCAGAAGAACAATACTGGTTTTGGAATCCAGCAGATCTGAGTCCCACTTTTAGAACTCCTACTTAATTGATTTGTTACACTTAAGTTTTCCTGAGCTTTAGTGATCTTTTCCCTAACGTGAGGCCGCTAATACGTAGCTTTCTAGGTTGTTGTGAGAATTTGAGGTGAGTGTGTATACAGTACCTAATGTGGTGTCTGGTATATCATAGGTGCTTAGTAAATTACAGCTATTGCTGTTATTTAATCTGTTCATTTATATCTTCAGGAAACATGTGAGGACTCTCTAAATGCCAGTAACACAAGGTATCAGAGATACAAAGCAAATGCTTTCCAGTGAGAAAGAGTGATATTTATAGATAGAGTGTATTTATGTGGATAAATATAAGCTGATTCATCAAGTAAGAAGAGGCAGGAGATGAGACAGGGATCACATCAATGAGGCTTTAATCTGTGTGGGTGAGTAGGGTCTTTATTTTGTGTTTTGGACAGTTACTGATGGGTTTAAGCAAGAGAATGACATGATCAGAGATTTTTTACATAGTTCACTTCGGAAATTATTGGAAGGAATATACTGGTTAGGAGGCTTTTGCAGGTCAGTGATGATGTGTTCTTGAAGTGGGTAATAGTGGGGATTAAAAAAGAGGGAATAATGGTTTTATGAAAACTAAAAAAAGAAGAGGAAAGATTAAATGGTAGATTAGAATTTTTTGGTCTCTCTTCATTTGACTGACTCCTATGTATCCTCAGGATCTTAGCCTGGATGTCCATCTTCCAGGAAACCTTTTTGACCTCCCCCAAGTCTGTGTTAGCTGCTTATTTTATGTGCTCCGATAGCATTCCATTTTTTCACTTCTTACTGTGCTTAAGACACTGTATTTTAATTATGTATTTAATTTTGTGTTGCCTTCAGTAAATTGTGAACTCTCTGAGGGCAGAGATATTGTGTTTTGTTCATCATTGTGTCACCTAGCATGTAGTAGGAAACAGTCAATGTCAATATGTTGAAATGAATTGAATGTAGTATGTGAAGGAGAAGGAGAAAACAAGGACGTCTGTTAATTACTTCTTCCTTTCCAATTCAGGTGCCATTTACTTATTTATTTCCGCATTGACCTGGCTAGAATTTCCACCATGGTGATGAAGAGCATGGTGAAAATGGGCATCCTTGTCTTGTTCTTGATCTTAGAAGGAAAGCTTCCAGTGAATTGAATATTGTGGTAGTTGTGGATTTTTCGTAAATGCCCTTTATTATGTTGAGGAAGTTTCCTTCTACTCCTAGTTTTCCAAGTGTTTTCATTATGAAGGGATATTGTGTTTTGTGAAATGCTTTTTATGTATCAATTGAGGCAACCATTTAAAAAAAAAACTCTGTTTATGTGATATATTACATTGATTGATTTTTGTATATTGAACCACCCTTGCATTCCTGGGATAAATCCCACTTGGTCATGGTGTATAATCCTTTTAAAATGCTCTTGGGTTTGGTTTGCTAGTATTTTGTTGATTGTTTTAGTATCTACATTCATAAGGGATACTGGTTTGTAGTTTTCTTTTCTTGTGGTAACTTTGGCTTTGATATCATAATAATACTTGCCTTAAAGAATGAGTTAAAGTGTTCCCTCCTCTTCTATTTTTGGGAAGAATTTGAGAAGGATTGGTGTTAATTCTTCTTTAAACATCTGTAGAATTTACCAGTGAGGCCATCTAGTCCTGGCCTTTTCTTTGAAGATTTTTTGATTTCTTTTTCAGTCTCCTCACTTGTTATAGATATGTTCAAATTTTCTATTTCTCCTTCAGTCAGTTTAGGTAATTTGTGTGTTTTAAGTAATTTTTCCATTTTTTTCTAGGTAATCTAATTTGTTGGTGTACAATAATTTTTAAAAATTTCTGTGTGGTTAGTACTAATGTTCCTACTTTCATTTCTGGTTTTAGTTATTTGCATCTTCTCTCAGGTTTTAGGCTAACTAGAGTTTGTCAACTTTGTTGATCTTTTCAAAGAACTAAAATTTGGTTTCATTGATTCTATTGTTTTTCTGTTCTCTATTTTTTAAATCTCCACTCTAACCTTTATTACGTCCTTCTTTCTTCTAGCACTGGGTTTCATTTGTTGATTTTCTATTTTCTTAAGGTGTGAAGTTGGGTTACTGATTCGATCTTTCTTCTTTTTTGATGTAGGCATTTACAGATATATTCTGAGTACCGCTTTTGCTGTATCTTGCAAGTTTTTGTATATTGTGTTTTCATAAGTATGTCTTATACATTTTTGTTCCTCATTCCATTACCTGCTTCTTTTGTGTTTAATTGATTGTTAAAAAATTATTTATTTACTTAATAAGTTTTGGCTGCATTGGGTCTTTGTGGCTGCGTGTGGGCTTTCTCTAGTTGTGGTGAGTGGGGGCTACTCTTTGTTGCGGTGGCTTCTCTTGTTGCGGAGCACGGGTTCTAGGTGTGCAGGCTTCAGTAGTTGTGGCATGCAGGCTCAATAGTTGTGGCTTGTGGGCTGTAGCGCACAGGCTCAGTAGTTGTGGTGCACAGGGTTAGTTGCTCCGTGGCATGTGGGATCTTCCCAGACCAGGCCTCGAACCCGTGTCTCCTGCATTGGCAGGCAGATTCTTAACTACTGTGCCACCAGGGAAGTCTCTAATTGGTTTTTTGTAGTGTACCATTTTGACTCTCTTCTCATTTCCTTTTGTGTATATTTTTTAGATATTTTCTTACTGGTTACCATAGGGATTACAATTAATATCTTAAGTTTATGACACTGTGATTTAAATTGATGTCTACTTAGGTTCAATAACATACAAAACTCTACTGCTATACAGCTCCCATTTTTGTCCTTTATGTTGTTAATGTCTTAAATTACATCTTTATACATTTCATGCTCACTAAAATTTATAATTTTTAAAATGCATTTGTCTTTTAAATCATATAGGAAACACAAAGAGGAGTTACAAACCAAAATACAGTAATGTTGGTTTTTATATTTACCTGTGTAATTACCTTTACTGAAATTCTTTGTCTCTACATATGGCTTTGAGTTACTGTCTAGTGCCCTTTCATTTCAGCCTGAAGGACTCCCTTTAGTGTTTCTTGAAGGCAAGAACTACTCACAATGAAATCCCTCCACTGCCTTAGAATGCCTTAATTTCTTTTTCATTTTTGAAGGATAATTTTACTACATATAGAATTCTTAGTTGGCACTTTTTTTTCCCTTAGCACTTTATGTATATCATACCACTACCTTCTAGCTAGCCTTCATGGTTTCTGATGAGAATTTTGGCTGTTAATGTTATAGAGGATTTTTTTTTACATATGAGTTGCTTCTTTTTGCTACTCTCAGCATTCTCTCTTTGTCTTCCAGTGTGGCTCAGTGAGGATGACTTTGTGTTTATCTTTCTTGGAGCTTATCGAACTTCTTCTGTGTGTAGCTTCATGTCTTTTATCAAACTGTGGAAGTTTTTGGCCATTATTTCTTCAAATATTCTTTCTGTCCCTTTCTGTCTCTCCTCTTTTTCTGGGACTCCCATTATATACATGTTTATATATTTGGTGGTGTCCCACTGGTCTCTTAGGCTCTTTTCATTTTCTTTTCCTTTTCTTCTCAAACTGGATAATTTCAGTTGACTATCTTCAAGTTCTGTGATTCTTTATTTTTTTATTTTTATTTTTTTTTCCTTGCGTTATGCGGGCCTCTCACTGTTGTGGCCTCTCCCATTTGCGGAGCACAGGCTCCGGACGCGCAGGCTCAGCGGCCATGGCTCACGGGCCCAGCCGCTCCGCGGCATGTGGGATCTTCCCGAAACGGGGCACGAACCCGCGTCTCCTGCATCGGCAGGCGGACTCTCAAGCACTGCGCCACCAGGGAAGCCCAAGTTCTGTGATTCTTATGTCTGCTCAGATGTGGTATTGAAACCTTTGAGTGAATTTTTCATTTTGGTTATTATATTTTTCAGCCTCAGAATTTCTGTTTATTCCTTATTATAATTTTTATCTCTATTGATAGTCTCTGTTTGTTGAGACATTATTCTCCTGGTTTCTTTTAGCTCTTCGTCTTTAGCTCTTCAGGTATATTGACAGTTTATTTAAAATCTTGGTTTAGTATATTCAGTGTGTGTGCTTCCTCAGGCACAGTTTGGTTAATTTCTTCTCGAATGTACCATATTTTTTTGTTTCTTTGATTGCTTTGTGATTTTGTTTTTTTGCTTGTTGAAAACCGAACATTTTGAATCATATAAAGTAGTATCTCAGGAAATCATGGTCTTCTCCTTCCTCAAGGAGGGTAATTGTTGCTTGCTGTGGACTCTGACTCTTGTTTGTTTAGGAATTTTTAAAAACTATTTTTGTAAAGCCTGTGTTTGTTATTTACGTGCTCTGAAATCTCTTCCTTTAGTTTGTGTTCAGCTAGTGTTTTGATAGAGATTTCCTTTAATGCCAGGAGGAGCCCCCCAGAAAAAGAAGAAAGAGGAGGAGGAGGAAATCATTTCCCAGTCTTTGCTAATTGTCTCTGTTCGGGGCATCCCTTCATCTGTTACTAGGCTATTTGCAACTGTGCCTTAGTCTTTACCCACTGCTTGTGCTGAGATTAGAGATCAACCAGAGGTGAAAGCTTAGGTATTCTTAGGTCTCAGAGCATGTGTCCTGCCCTTAGCGTTCACATGACTTTCTAAATTCTAGTGTATGTGGTGCTTTTGAATGCCCTAATTTCCCAGGAAACTTTCTCCCCAGCATTTTCTCCCAGGTTTTCTGTGCTGTATTTTTTCCCTCAACTATCATCTTTTGCCCCTGCTGGCAGCAGGTTTTTCCTTTTTCTTTCTTTCTTCCCCCCCCCCCCCGACTTTTTTTTTTTTTTTTTTTTTCTTTTTCAAGGAATGTCTCCTTTTTCACCATGAGTGAGTTCTAAGTTAGGTGAAAGAGATAAGCACCTTGCATTAGTCCTTCAGGCAGCCCCCATACAGGTCAAAACAAACACAATTCTCTGAGAATAAGATCTTCCCTGCTTTCTCCAGAACCAGGGACTCAGTGTTTGCTTGTTTGCTGTAAATTTTTGACTATTTTAGAGTTCTGAAAAATTTGATTCTGACAGCTTTTGTTTGGTTTTTCAATGTTTCTGTGGAGGGACTGGCCCTTGGAGCTATTTACTCTTGTCTGCTGATCTCACTCTTGAAAGGGAGTTAAGTTTTGAGTTTGTGGTGCCTGTGGGAAGGCCCTGTCTACATGTTCTACAGGTAGTTAGATATAAGAGTTTGAATCTTTCTTTCTTAGGGAGGAGATCTGAGCTATAGATAGGGATTGGGGGGTTATCAGTTTATTTTGGAAAAATGCATGAGTGGATAATATCATCAGAGAGGATCCAGGGAATCTCACCATGGAGAAAACCACAGTGGAGGCAGAGAACTAATGGTTACAAACTACAAGGAAAACCAGGGGTCTGTGGTAGAGTGAAAACTAAGAAGGTATAGTTGCAAAGAGAGATATCCACTATGAAGATGAAACTTCCCCAGTAAGGTAAAACTGAAACAATGTGTTCTTATCATAAATTGTTTCAATAGAACAGTGACATTTGAATGAAAAGAGGAAGTGAATTGGATGATACTTAGAAGGTAATGCAAGGTTAACATAGATTGTAACATTAGTATATACTTGGGGTTTTTTCTTGGCAGATGGGAGAAAAGGATAGGGGTGAAGTGGATTATGGGGCTTTGTTGTAAGAATAGTTAAGATATTCAACTTTATAATCCATTGTGAATAGGTAAGAGGGCTAAGGCAGAGGGATTTGAGGATTGGTTGACTCAGACTGAGGAACAGGTGGAGTGGGAGAAAGGGACTGAGGCCGTTGGCAGAATAAGAGACTGTGGTCACAGAATGAGATGTTTGAATTTTACTTCAGAGATAGAGCAGTTCCAGGTGATGAGTGATAAAGTCCAGGATGTGGCCTTGGTGAGTCAAAGTGAAATGGAGCTTAAGGTTATTAATTTTTAAGGTGGTCAAAGAACTGTAAGGCTAAGATATTGGCTGAATTTCTTATGTTCTCCCTGAAGTCAGCCTAATAGCATGATTTGGGATGGAGAGGAAGACTGAGCTTTGCACTAACATTTTTAATGAATGTGGACAATTATTAATATTAGTTAGTGAACAACAGTGGATGCAGCCTTTCCAAGTTAATTTTTCTTAGATAATTAGTTGTTTCCTATGGAGATAAAGCTATGGTCAGTTTATTTGGAAATAAGCAGTTATTAAGTTAGGAAAATGAAACCCATATAAGCACTTTTCATACCATTAATTTATTCTGCAAACATTTACTGGATGCTTTTTCTTGACCTTGAAGTTGCTCACAGCCTGGGGGCGGGGAGCAGACATCTAAGTAGATCATTGATATAGTGTGCTAAGTGTCATTCATAGTAGAGTAGTGGTCTCATGTGGGATAGATCCCAAAATCCATTGGGATGGGCAAGAAACCATCAAAACGTCTACTTAAATTTTTCCATTTCACTGTATTTACTTTCTTTATAGTTTTTAAAAATTAATTAATTTTTGGCTGCGTTGGGTCTTTGTTGCTGCGCGTGGGCTTTTCTCTAGTTGCGGTTAGCGGGGGCTCCTCTTCGTTGTGGTGCGCGGGCTTCTCATTGCAGTGGCTTGTTGTGGAGCATGGGCTTTAGGTGCACGGGCTTCAGTAGTTGTGGCATGTAGGCTCAGTAGTTGTGGCTTGCGGGCTCTAGAGTGCCGGCTCAGTAGTTGTGGTGCATGGGCTTAGTTGCTCCACGACATGTGGGATCTTCCCGGACCAGGGCTTGAACCTATGTCTCCTGCATTGGGAGGTGGATTCTTAACCACTGCGCCACTAGGGAAGTCCCTTTATAGTTTTTTAATGCAAGAGATTTAAGACAATATAAAAAGTGTAGATAACATAACAAATATCCATATATATAGCATGTAGTTTAAGAAATAAAATATTACAGATGCAGTTGGAAGCTGCTTCTTCCATAATCCCATCCTCCTTTTTCTTTTCTCCTTCCTCCTCACACTGAATTTGGTGTTCATCATTCACATGAATTTTTTTTCAGTTGCATGTTTTGAACCTTATAAAATTGTTTTATACTGTTCTCATCTTTCTGTGATATGCTTTATTCCCACTCAACATTGATTTTAAGAATTTTCAATATTGATACATTTAGCTCAAGTTCATTTATTTTTCCTGCTGCATAGTGTCCCATAGTATGACTATTCTTTCTTAATTTTCCTGATGGTGGTTGCTTAAATTGCTCTAATTTTTCATATCTTAAACTGCTGTTATAAATGTTCCTTACACATCTTTTTGAGCTCAGTTATCAGTTGTTTCAGCAATCAACTCAAACTTATAATAGCTTAAAACAGCAAATATTTATCATCTCACAGTTTCTGTGTGTTAAGCATCTAGGCACAGCTTAACTGGGTGCCTCGAGGTTAGAGTCTCTGACAAGATTAAAATCAGGTGGCAGCAGATCCCCAGTCATCTCAAGGCTTGCCTAGGGTGGGATCTGCCTCCTTGCTCACTCACATGGCTGTTGGCAGGCCTCAGATCCTCACTGGCTCTTGTCCAGAGGCATCCTCCTTACGTGGCCTCCATAGGGCAGCTTACAATATGGCAGCAGGCTTCCAGCAGAGTGAATGAGAGAGGGAACCCAACGTAGAAGCCACAGTGTATTTGTAACCTAATCTCGGAATCCCATCACTTCTGCCGTATTCCTTTCTGTAGGAATGAGTGTGAATAGCATGAGGTTGGGATCATGCGAGGCATTCTTAGAGGCTGCCTACCACACTGGTTCATAGGGCACACATTATCAGCTTTACTAGATGTTGTGAAATCTCTTCCTGAAGTGGCTGTTCTAATGTATACTTTACTAGAAAGTAAGATTTAAACTTCACTAATGTTTAAAATAGGAATTGGCTTGTGTTTTAGAGACTTCTTTGTTACTTAAAGTATTGATATTTGGTACTGGGAAGGAATATTGGGAGTTGCTGGTTTGTTTTGATGTATTGCCAGCTTGTGTTACTGGTTGGGAGTATTTGTATATTATATTATTTAGGTCTAACTTAATTAAGTGCTTGTGAAATGGACAAGTTATCTAAGAAAGATCTGCAAAGAAACACATGGATTGATATAAGAGGAATAATACAAGTGTGTGTTAAGAAAATGGGAGAACTGATACTTCTACTCTTGGTTCTAGCTCTTAGCTGTGTATGAGGGAAAATTAATTACGATGTATAATGTTTGACAGGAAGTCAGTGAAAACAAAAATCACAGAGACCATTTCTTTTATAATTACAATATTTATAATTTTTATTTTTGTACTTTATAATTTACCACTGTTGTAACAATAAACCTTACCCTAATTGTATACTATTGTGTAAGATACTAGCTAATAATAGTAGTACATGCACATTTTATATATTTAAATTACATAAATATATATTGGGGTACATGATTGAATTTGTAGACTATTTTACTTAGAATCCTAGAGGTATGGAAAGAATACTGGAGTAGGAGTAAGGAGGACGGAGCAAATGATTGTCTAAAGAAGTTAGGAAAGGCTTCACAAAGGAAGTAGATTTTGATCTCCATCACAAAGGACAGAGAGGAATCTAAATGGCAGAAAAAGAGTAAGGAGGACATTTTTGGCAGAGGAAGCAGCATTTACAATGGAATAGATCCTTCAGGGTATGACCTTTTTTTTTTTTTTTTTTTTCTCGGTACGCGGGCCTCTCACTGTTGTGGCCTCTTCCGTTGCGGAGCACAGGCTCCGGATGTGCAGGCTCAGCGGTCATGGCTCATGGGCCCAGCCGCTCCCCAGCATCTTCCCGGACCGGGGCACGAACCCGTGTCCCCTTCATTGGCAGGCGGACTCTCAACCACTGCGCCACCAGGGAAGCCCAGGGTATGACTTTTTGAAGAATAATAACTTCCCTAAGTGGTTAGAGTGAGGATTGTGGGGGAGGTGAAGGAAGATGAGAATGGAGGTGGCCAGAATGTAGGCTCTGTATAGCTAGTAGAGATCAGTTAAGGAGGACATTGGCATGATCCACTGGAACTAAGGAGTTTCTTAGTTTTCTGATTGGAAACTGGCTACTTTGGCATTACAGTGTTTAGGTCAAGACTTCAAAGGCCAGCCTCAGTTTACAGCTCCCAGTGATGGGGAACAATGGTTTACCGTTGAGAATTTCAGACTATTGTTTTTGTTTTTCATAAACAAACAATTGAGAGGACATAAATTTTATTATTGTTCTTTTTTTTTTTTTTGTGGTACGCGGGCCTCTCACTGTTGTGGCCTCTCCCCTTTTGGGGCACAGGCTCCGGACGCCCAGGCTCAGCGGCCATGGCTCACGGGCCCAGCCGCTCCGCGGCATGTGGGATCTTCCCGGACCGGGGCACGAACCCGTGTCCCCTGCATCGGCAGGCGGACTCTCAACCACTGCGCCACCAGGGAAGCCCTTATTATTATTCTTTAAGCAGCTTTACTGAGGTGTAATTCACTTAAACTGCGCATATTTAAAAATTACAATTTGGTAAATTTTGACGTGTGGTTCCATCACTGCAATTAGGGTAATGAACACATTCATCACCCCAAACTTTTCTTTGTGCCTTTTAGATGAAGTTTTAAAAATTTAACACTATATTAACATAAGTATTTGTGAAATAAAATCATTCTTGTAGAGAATTTTAGTGAGTGGTCACATTTTAAAAGCTTTCTATTACAAAGAACTAAAACATTCACAAACTAGAGAGAATAGTGTAACAGACTTTCATGTGCTTATCACCCAACTTCAGTGTGTGGTAGTGTTTTAAATTTTACTATAATGCTTATACTTTTTGCTTTCTTACAAAAGTAGTGCTTTCTTACAAAAGTCTGAGTGTATGAATTCTTCATTTTACAAATGAGGAAATTAAAACCTGGAGAAATTGAATCAAAATTTTTTTTTTTTTTTTGCGGTACGCGGGCCTCTCACTGCTGTGGCCTCTCCCGTTGCGGAGCATAGGCTCCGGGCGCGCAGGCTCAGCGGCCATGGCTCACGGGCCCAGCCGCTCCTCTGTATGTGGGATCTTCCCGGACCGGGAAATGAACCCGTGTCCCCTGCATCGGCAGGCAAACTCTCAACCACTGCGCCACCAGGGAAGCCCCCCAAACATTTAAATTATGGAAATGTTGGAGTGGAAGGGGACGAAAAAACATATTCTTTACTCCTGTGTATGTGAGACCCTTGCTACTCAAAAGTGTGCTCTGTGGACTGGCAGTATGACCATCACCTGGGAGCTTAATAGAACTGTAGATTGTCATGCCCCACCCCAGACCTACTGAATCAGAAATTGTATTTTAACAAGGATTCCAGGTGATCGCATAACATTAAAGTTTGAGAAGCATAGTGCTAGGGCAGATTGCCTCTTTGGGCAACAATGAACTTTTAGAATTAAGAAACTTTCTTGAACTGAGGTAGGTATGGAAAAAAATAGAAACCTGACTTTAGTTACTGCTTAGTTTCTGTTATTGAATGATGGCTCATATAGTATTATGAGAAGATAATATTTTAGCTTTCCCTATGTCACCATTTTCAATTTATAAGAAAAAAAAAGATTCTGAGGGTAAAATAACAAATAAGTACTCTAAACAATTATAATTACCCATTAATTCGTTTTGCCAGGATTATGTTTGGTCTGTGAAGAGGAAGTAGAAGCCTTATGGCTATTTTTTTTTTTTTTTATAGCTCCATAAATTGATAAAACAGAGCAAAACCCAGAGTCTCTCCCACCCTCTCATTCCACAGATAGCAATGCTGGGCAGCCAGAAGGCAGAATTAAACACTGTTGAATGTGTATACCAAGGGAGGACCTCATGTTGTGTTCAATCTAACTGGCTAGGAAACCCTTCCATTAGCCTCTTCCTAATGTTTGCACTGAATGAGCCATCACATTTTGAAGGCAACACTCACTGAATTCAGTATTGATGCATTCACTTACCAACTTTTCTGCCTCTGGCAGACAGTCTTTTACTAATGGTAGTGTACAAACAGCAGCCACTGGCTTCATCCTCATTCTAAAGGAAATGTTGTAATATTGCTTCTATTGCCATATCCCTTATATGTACGAGCCCCATTATAATTCTGTTTTTTGTGCCTGTGCTCCAAAAGCATTTTCTAGATCATGGTTACTTGTTAATGGAAGCCGTTTTGGTATGGTCCCAGGTAAAAACCTGTGCAGGATTGAAATGTGTTCTGAGGTATACTGTGTTAAAGTAAGATACTAGTATCTTAACAAAGAGAAAATATCAGTGCTGTTCTTTTGACTTGTAATGTTTTCACATATATCACCTAGCTGGTGTTATCTTCAGACCTTTATGGAGAATGATTTGGTAGCTGAAGAAACATTTAAATTCAGAATTTAGGAAAAGAGGTTTTTACTATTCCTTTTTACTATTATATTCTTTCTGATGAAAGCATATGCTCTAGAGCTAACCAGTAAAATAAATGATTCCAGTTTTACTAGATCTTGAGTCCTCAGAGCCTTGTATGTAGTCAAACAATCGTATATAACATGTAAACTATCATGATTCCCATGATGCCTTATTGGATCTAAAGAAACCCATAGGGCTTCCCTGGTGGCGCAGTGGTTAAGAATCCGCCTGCCAATGTAGGGGACACGGTTTGAGTCCTGGTCCAGGAAGATCCCACATGCCACAGAGCAACTAAGCCTGTGTGCCACAACTACTGAGCCTGTGCTCTAGAGCCCACGTGCCACAACTACTGAAGCCTGCGCGCCTAGAGCCCGTGCTCTGCAACAAGAGAAGCCACCGCAATGAGAAGCCCACGCACCGCAACGAAGAGTAGCCCCCACTCACCACAACTAGAGAAAGCCCGTGTGCAGCAACGAGGACCCAACCCAGCCAAAAATAAATAAATAAACAAATAAAAAATAAAATCCATCCATTAAAAAAAAAAAAAAAAGAAACCCATATATCAGATCCCATAGTATGTTAATAGAGGGCTTTACCCAGTGGAATTATTTCACTGGCATTGACACTATGAGACTGTGGACCATTAACAACAATACAATTTCCATTTTAATGCTAATGGAAATTTAAAAAAAATTTTTTAATGTAAAATAAATCTTTAACATATAAAGACCCAAATCAATTAAAATAATTTACTGAAGTGCTCTCACTTTTAAGCATTATATTTGAGCTTATGATATGAGAGATATAAAAACATGCCATTTGTACATGTAGTGAGCAGTTGTTGAAAGTTTGCATCTTCACTATTTTGATTATGAAGGACTAAGTCTTTTGCATGTTCTGGATTGTCTTTACTTAATTTCAGCCTTAACTTTTTTTTTTTTAGCATCTTTATTGGAGTATAATTGCTTTACAATGGTGTGTTAGTTTCTGCTTTAAAGCAAAGTGAACCAGTTATACATATATTCCCATATCTCTTCCCTCTTGTGTCTCCCTCCCTCCCACCCTCCCTATCCCACCCCTCTCGGTGGTCACAAAGCACCAAGCTGATCTCCCTGTCAGCCTTAACTCTTAAGCTATAAAGTCCAGTTTGTGCTTTTGTAGTGTTCTACATGTTTGTTTTCTTTTATTTGTGGTTATATAATTAGTAATATATAGTGAAAATATGGTTAGTGTGGGAACAACTCAAATTAAAATTGTAAATTGGACTTGGCATGTATTCATTTCACTACCCAGGGTTAAAGTCCAGAGCCACAGATAGTGGATCTTCACCTTTCTCTCCTGGTATTTTAGCTTTACTGATGATTTGAAACCATAGCAGTTAATATGCTTTAGCCTTTGCTTTTACAGACGAGAAATGGATCTTATACTTATATCACCAGGTTTCAAAACTGTTTACACTAAGTGGGATGGTTTACTACCTCAGGGGTAGTGCATTAAGCCTATTGCTCTTGAGAATCCATTTTCATCTCTTCTCACCAATTGCTGGGACAGATATGACAAGCCTTTAAAGTTGAGTGGAAATTTTCTGTGGGGTGGGCTCTTGTATTAAATTGTTCCTTACCACCACCATGGATGTTGTATAGACTTGGAAGTGGGTATCCTATGGCTAAGAAAAGAGATATATTGTTTGTGGTTGGGAGGCTGTAAGGTCTAATATATAGGGAATAGTTTTCTTCCTATCTGCCTATTATTTCCTTCTCCTTTAAATCATAACTTGAGTTCATCTACTCCAAAGAGATTTTCTTGATTAACCAACACCAGAAAGCGTTAAAGTCTTAATTGTGTGTAGTGCTGTGAGAGGCTTTGTTTAAAGAGAACTTCATAGTTATTTTATGTATAATTTCTAATTTACACCAGTATATTCTTATATTTAGGTTTACTATATTTAAAAATTTAGATTTAGTGTGTATATGTTGAGTGTTGTTTGCAAGGGATAGGGATTGCCTAATTAATATGGTAACCACTCCCCAATAATTCTTAGTTGAAAACCCCATGTTACCATTATGCTAATGACCATTCATTTGTCTCTTATTTCTGCTCATTTTTTAAATTAATAGAATTACAATAATACGGTGACTAAGAAAAATGTTATGAGATATTAATAGTTAATGTCAAAAGAAAAAATACGTAAAATAAGCTTTGAAATTAAATAACCACCACATTAAAGAGGCTGGATTCTGTTTTAAGGACTTATTTGAAATGAGGCAGAAGTTTCCAGTAACATTTAAATTACTTAATCAATAAATATTTTTTAATGAGGGCTCCTTTACCTGCTGAAATTAGTTATTACATGCTCTAAATGATACACTGAAGACACAAGAATTCCTTCTGGCTCAACTTTTCTCTCATTTAACTTTAGTTTCCAGAATGTCCTCATTTAGAATTTGTTAATAGCTCATGGATTTGGTCTCTTGGTTACTTTACCTCTACTCAAGGTAAGTTATTTAATTTTTAGAAAATCAGGGCTTCCCTGGTGGTGCATTGGTTAAGAATCCGCCTGCCAATTCAGGGGGCATGGGTTCAAGCTGTGGTCCAGGAAGATCCCACATGCCACAGAACAGCTAAGCCTGTCTGCCACAACTACTGAGGCTGTGCTCTAGAGCCCGTGAGCCACAACTACTGAGCCTGTGTGCCACAACTACTGAAGCCTGCGTGCCTAGAGCCCGTGCTCTGCAACAAGAGAAGCCACCATAATGAGAAGGCCGCTCACCTCAATGAAGAGTAGCCCTTGCTCGCTGCAACTAGAGAAAGCCCACACGCAGCAGCAAAGAACCAATGCAGCCAAAAATAAATAAGTAAAAATAAATTTAAAAATAAAAGAAAAAAAAAGAAAATCAGATCAACACACTTAACCATGTTTGTAAAGACCAGGAATTCTTAAGGAGAATTTAATATGTTTTCTTTTCCAGTTGTATATATGTAAGAGATCACAAGCAAAACGTTAAGATAACAACAGCAACAAAATTTTTCTGTAGAATCAAGAAATACCCCTCCAGAATACACATCCAGGTGCGAGGTAGCTTTGTTTTTTTTTTTTTTTTTTTGCGGTACGCTGGCCTTTCACTGTTGTGGCCTTTCCCGTTGCGGAGCACAGGCTCCGGACGTGCAGGCTCAGCGGCCATGGCTCACGGGCCCAGCCGCTCCACGGCATGTGGGATCTTCCCGGACCGGGGCACGAACCCATGTCCCCTGCATCGGCAGGTGGATTCTCAACCACTGCGCCACCAGGGAAGCCCGCGAGGTAGCTTTTATTTATCACAGTCTCGAAGAGAAATAGCAACTAATTTCACTTTTGTTGACCCTGCTGCTGATTCACAGATTTCCATGCAACTTTTCACAGTATATTTCTGGGGAACAAAGTTCATTGTAGTCTAAATGCAGGCATATATTTCTGTATATTAAGGAAGTATTTTAATACATTATTATTACTTGAACTAATAACAAGTAGTCATCTGTCAGTGAACTAAAAAGGTACAAAGTTCACAGTAATTCTTACATAGCTTAGTAATTACCCAGGCAGCTTATTAGAAAAGCTGTTTAAATCTAGGATTATGAAATACACTGATGGCTCTTTTACTCCCATGGAGTTTCAAAGGATTGTTAATACATTTGTCTATAATTATACACAAGTTCTCATAGTCTTCATTAGTGAAATTTATATTGTAAGCCAAAATTGATATCACTTATAAATTGTACTGACTTCTTGCTCCCCAACCCATCCCCTTGATGTTAGTTGTTAAACTTAACATTTCTGTCTTTCCCTTCTTATTTCTCTCTCCCTGTTTCTTCAAAAAAAAAAAAAAAATCTCAGAATAGTGTGGCAATCATTTATATTTGACTTGTTTTTCAACAAATATTTGCCAAATAAATTTCTTTGGGTTCTGGAAACTTCTTGAGGGAAGAGGGTATGAAGAGATGGAAGAGAGAAAAAATTAACTCCATAAAAACAGAAACTTTAGTATGTTTTCATTTTCTAATTATTGTTCCATTATGTCATGCCTTTATGTGTTCCTGGAAACACATACACATGCATTTACCATGGCAGCTGTGGTAGTTAATGGACTCTTAAGAGTCATGTTTGGCTATTACTAAACAAATATGTGTTTGTTTCTTTCTAATGAAATCACCTTTAACTGCCATCTTTAAAAAAAAAAACCAACCTCCAGTTTGTTTAGATTATTGTAAATAACATATACGTATATAATGCTTTAGTACTAACTTTAAAAAACGACTATTGGAACCGACTTTACTCTTCTAAGGTTTTATTTCCATTCCTAAAAATACTTAATTTGGTATATTTACATTTAGCTTTTTTATCTCCTAACGTATTTTCAGTTGTTTATCTATTGCTACATGCCTCCATTCTGATATTAAATCACCTGTTGGCCCCAACTTATAAGTTTTGATTATTTCTTTGTTCTTCTCTATTAAGGCAATACATTTTAGATCATGATGCCAAATGTTGATGACCAGAAGTGACATTAATGAAAGAAGCAAAAGAGTTTTTCTGCCTTAGGAGGGGCTTGTCTACTACTTAAATGTGAACATTTTTCCCCTCTAAAATATTGTTTCACTACATACTGTCTGTTTTCCTTACTGAGTCATCTTGAAGCATTATAGTGTAGGCAAGATTTTCTTTTCCTGAGCATGGATATAATTAGATGAGGACACGTAGAGCAGTCTGAGTGTTAACAGATAATTCTCCATTTTGAAAGGCATATATGATCAAGTTTATAGAATGGGATAAAAATGTCATGAGCTAGAATTTAGTGGTAATTTTCTATGTGTTTATAACATCTTTGACCCACAGAACTGAATTTTCACATCCTTTTAAATCAGGGAGAATTATACTCATTAAATTCAATTCTGTCTAATTTTTGTCACTTTTTTTTCTAGGATGTATACATTCAGTATATTTTTCTTGATTCCTTCTTGAGAGGCAGAGCTTCACAAATTAAGCAATTCCATTGTTTCAGTGGTATTTATTACTATTGTCATTGTTAACTCCAATTATTGTTACAACAGTAATAACAATTATAATACTAAATGCTGCAAGATATTTGAGGTTAAAGCTGTAATATAGACCATCAGATCTTAACAACATGGTATTTGGTTCCTGCTTTAACTATGGACTCAGCGATGCTTACTGATAGAGCTAGTCCACTTCAAAGAAACGTCAGAGAAATTTATACTGAAAAGATAAATAAGGGGGTGATACAATAAAAGAGCTTGAACATGCAGATAATGAGAAAAAAGCTAAATTAAGCTGGTTACAGGTTCCTATCTCCAGTTCCTCATGGAATGATGTAGGGTATAAATAGTTATTTAGATGAATACTTTGGTGGTATATATTCTGCTAAGAAACTCTTGGCAAGTCTTACATTGTAATGTTAATCCAGAAAGCAGTTCTTTAATATATTAGTCTTATGACCCTAAGTAATATGTTCTAGCAGTAATTATGCCAATAAAATGCGTATTTGTATTATTTTGTATTATTTTACTGATTTAGTAACTTACCACGTGGAAAACTCTAGAAGTCGGCATATCTGCTGTTCTAAACACAAGTCTGTTAACCAGCACTACCCCAATGCCTTTGTAAAACAAACTGGTTGGAATGGCTGCTGCTATTGGAGAGAATGGTTTTCTCCTGGGGAAATATTTTTTCTAGTTTCATGGGATGTTTACTAGTAATAATCATTTCAGCATGTAAGTTTTATCCTTTTTTTCATTTAAAGGTTTTGCAGGAACACTGATCTGAGCACCAGGAATTAATATAGGCATTCAGTGAATATTTGTTGAATTAAATTTACACAGCTCCTTCTATTTCCTTATAAGCTAGATAAAATATGTTTGGTATATATTAATATTAGATTAATATGAACAATAAAGTACCATGACTGTGCTTTCTATTTTAAAATATCTCTCTGTTTGCATCCTTCTGACATTTTTTCCAGGCTTCAGGCTGCTGAATTAGGCTGCTGTGTCTTCAGTCAGCAAAATTCCATTGGTGTATGTGTCTACACGAGATACAGCACTTTATTCTAGCATGGGAAGAATTTTCCAATCGTTCTCCTATTTTTCATGCCTACAACTCTGCCTCCCTTTTTATTTATTTATTTATTTATTTATTTATTATTTTTTTGCGTTACGCGGGCCTCTCACTGTTCTGGTCTCTCCTGCTGCGGAGCACAGGCTCCGGATGCGCATGCTCAGCGGCCACGGCCCACGGGCCCAGCCGCTCTGAGGCACGCGGGATCCTCCCGGATTGGGGCAAGAACCCGCGCCCCCTGCATCGGCAGGCGGACTCCCAACCACTGCGCCACCAGGGAAGCTCTCTGCCTCCCTTTTTAAATTAATTTTTTTTTTAATTTTTAATTTTTAAAATTTATTTTATTGAAGTATAATGGATTTACAATGTTGTGTCAATTTCTGCTGTACAGCAAAGTGATTCAGTTATACATATACATGTATTCTTTTTCATATTCCTTTCCATTATGGTTTATTACATGATACTGAATATAGTTTCCTGTGCTATACAGTAGGACCTTGTTGTTTATCCATCATCCCTTTTTTTTAAATGCAGTTTTGAGAATGACCAAGTAAAAGGATTTCCTTTGAAAATGAGTGTTTGATTTCCAAATGTTTTATTTCTTACCATAATTTTCTCCACTATTAACAAAAGACCATAAAATTACAAACACATAAGAAACTGCTGTTCCTGATAAAGGTTTGTTGTAGAAATTTCTCTCCTTCCTCTCATAATAAAATTAGTGATATATGTTATTGTGTAGTATGTTTTCTTACATTCCATCTCTTTGTATTTGATACTGATAAATTCTCCAGCATTTCCCCTCATAGCAGGCATGTGTTCTTCAAAATGACCTCTTCTGAGCTCACATACCCTCCTTTTTGTAAAAAAAAATTAGTCTCTTCCTCCCTATCTATGCACATATATAAAATGTACAAAGGTACAGATATATAAATGTTTATGCATAATCAGAGTATTTTCTTCTGAACTGTATGTAAGTTGTGACGTGATCCTCTGTTGACACTGAAAACTTCAGTGCATATTTTCTAAAGACAAAAATACTGTCTTATAACCATAATATAATTATTAAAATCAGGAATTTAACAATGCTATATTTTTATCTAATCTGTAGATCTTATTCAAATTTCATCAGTTTTCCCACCAAAGTCTTTTACAGTAAAAGGAGAAAAGGTTATCCTTCAGCACTCAAAGTAGCAACATGAATTACCTTTAGTTTTCATGTCCCTTTAGTCTCCTTTAGTCTGGAACAATTCTTTAATCTTTTTTTTTTTTCTCATGACATTGACATTTTTAAAGAATATAGGCCATTTATTATAAGATATTCTTTTAATTCAGGATTTTTTTGATACTTGCAATTAGATTATTACACATTTTTGGCAGGAACATCACAGAAGTGATGTTTTGTTCTCAGTGATTAGATCAAGAAGCACATGATGTCTCTATCACTAATATCACTGGTGATAATCAACTTTGATCATTACCCTCAGGTTTTGATTTATTTTATTGAGGTATAGTTGACATACAATGAACTGCAGTTCATCTGAAACATTGAAAACTGCACATCTCCCTGAGTAAAGTTAATGACCTTAGAGGGTAGCCTCAAAAATTCTCTGAATTACAGGAAGTTTATGAAATGTAGGGGCGATGTGCTATCCTGGTTTGTCAACAAAGTCACTGTAGGTTGTAATGTTATAAGGGGATGAATAACTGCTGTAAAAGAAGAGCAGACACTCTGACTTTGGAGTCTTTATGTAGACTGAGTGTTGTGCTTCTTTGTTGTGACCATGGCCTTTAAAATGTAGCTTCCTCTTCTGTTATATTTGCTGTCATGAGTTACATTAGTAGCCCACTGTCAGATCAGTCTTAGGGATTAAAAAAAAACTATTATAGATAAAAGTTATAGACTATGTATAAGGTAATCAATTTATAAATTAAACTATAATTTATTCAATATTAGATAGCTAAGAATTAGTAACATTCCTTGGTCTGTAGGTTTCTTGTAAGAGTTCATAAAAATTAGAATTTCAGAGTAGGAAGAGATTTCAACTGTCAATCTAGAGTTTTCCAAGCTATATGAGATAACAAGTTTAGCCTTCTGAGCAGCTGAGCTGGCCCTGGAATACCTAGAGCCCTTGTGTTGGTCACCTATCGCTGCAAGTAGTCTTGTCTGTTTATCCTAGTGTGCTGTACACATATTATCCTTTTCTATGGACAGCATCACATGAAGGGATAAGGAGGCGCTGACTATCCAACAACCCATTTAAATCTTTGAATCTTCTCTGCTAAATGATGATTCATCCTAGTAATTTATTTGAGAAAAACTTGATATCAATCTGTATGCCAGTCACTGTGCTAGATGTAAGGAATATAGCAGCAAATAAATCAGATAATCTTCTACTTACTGAGCTTTTACATGCTATTGGGGAAATAGGCAAAATCCAAGTAAATGAATGATTGAATGAGATGCTATGCATGAAATGAACGGAATGATGAAAGAGATATTAGGTGAGGCCACTTTAGATGGATTGTTCAAAGGAGATATTTTTGAAGCAGTATCATTTGACTGAGACTGGGATGGTTAGAATGAGCAGGCTTCAAAAGAGCTAGGAGAAGAACATTCCAGGAAGAGGGACTAACAAATGGGTAGGCCTGTGTGCAGGAAAGGACTCAGTGTATTTGAGGAAAAGAATGGATGTGTGGGTGGCTGGAGCATAATGTATGAGGAGGGAAGAATGGTATGAGATGAGGCTGGGGCGATGAGCAGGAGTCAGATCACATAGGGGCTTCTGGGCCTAGCGAAGAATTTGGATTTTATTCCAAAGAACAATGGAAAGCCTGTGAAGGGTTGTTGTTTTTTTTTTTAAATCTTTATTGGAGTATAATTGCTTTACAATGGTGTGTTAGTTTCTGCTCTACAACAAAGTGAATCAGTCATACACATACATATGTTTCCATATCTCCTCCCTCTTGCATCTCCCTCCCTCCCACCCTCCCTATCCCACCCCTCCAGTTGGTCACAAAGCACCGAGCTGATCTCCCTGTGCTATGCGGCTGCTTCCCACTAGCTATCTACCTTATGTTTGGTAGTGTTTATATGTCCATGCCTCTCTCTCGCTTTGCCACAGATTACCCTTCCCCCTCCCCATATCCTCAAGTCCATTCTCTAGTAGGTCTGTGTCTTTATTCCCATCTTACCCCTAGGTTCTTCATGACATTTTTTTCCCCTTAAATTCCATATATATGTGTTAGCATACAGTATATGTCTTTCTCTTTCTGACTTACTTCACTCTATATGACATACTCTAGGTCCATCCACCTCACTACAAATAACTCAGTTTCTTTTTTTTTTATGGCTGAGTAATATTCCATTGTATATATGTGCCACATCTTCTTTATCCATTCATCCAATGATGGACACTTAGGTTGCTTCCATCTCCTGGCTATTGTAAATAGAGCTGCAATGAACATTTTGGTACATGACTCTTTGAATTATGGTTTTCTCAAGGTATATGCCCAGTAGTGGGATTGCTGGGTCATATGGTAGTTCTATTTGTAGTTTTTTAATGAACCTCCATACTGTTCTCCATAGTGGCTGTACCAATTAACATTCCCACCAGCAGTGCAAGAGTGTTCCGTTTTCTCCACACCCTCTCCAGCATTTATTGTTTGTAGATTTTTTGATGATGGCCATTCTGACTGGTGTGAGATGATATCTCATTTTAGTTTTGATTTGCATTTCTCTAATGATTAATGATGTTGAGCATTCTTTCATGTGTGTGTTGGCAATCTGTATATCTTCTTTGGAGAAATGTCTATTTAGGTCTTCTGCCCATTTTTGGATTGGGTTGTTTGTTTTTTTTGTTATTGAGCTGCATGAGCGGCTTGTAAATTTTGGAGATTAATCCTTTGTCAGTTGCTTCATTTGCAAATATTTTCTCCCATTCTGAGGGTTGTCTTTTCGTCTTGTTTATGGTTTCCTTTGCTGTGCAAAAGCTTTGAAGTTTCATTAGGTCCCATTTGTTTATTTTTGTTTT